>NW_026934753.1:0-6178 GCF_032062105.1 Saccostrea cuccullata | reverse complement strand
TTTTTCAACATTAAGAAAAATCATTCAATTTTACAATGTCAAAAAAAATTCACAAAAATTTCCTAATTTCTGGTCTAGTTGTTCTTTAGATAAAAAGAAAACATGAAATAAACCCCATTTAATTTTTATTATTTTTGCATTTTTCTAGATGATTTCTCATTGAAACCGACAGGGCTTATTACTCTTGCATCCAGGTCTTGTAAAAGGACCCTGTACCAAATGAATAATTATTTTTCCACAAAAGTCACGTAAATTTTTCCAAATGCCATGTAAGTTGCATTTCAGTGCTTTTTATATCTAAATAAAACTTAAATTTTGAGATTTTTATGATCGATAAAGATATGAATATGCCATCAAAGTTACTCTATATTCAACAGTTCAACTTAAGACATTAGTATTTCCAAGAGTTCTCAATTCTAAATTTAAAATTCCGAATATAAAGGGCACAAGACCCTGTATGCCATTTTTAAAAGTGTCAATTAAGGACATTAGAGAAGATTGATCGTTTCATTATACCCCCGCTTGAAGCGGGAGGGTATATAGGAATCGTTATCTTGTTTGTCCGTCTGTACGTCCGTCCGTCTGTTACGCTTTGGGGTACCCATCTCGTATCCGCAACTCCTCTCATACCACTGAATGAAATTTGGTGAAACTTTCACAGGCTCCATGAAAATATCCCCCATCGTGCACCTCCTATTTTACTTTGATCCGTCACATATTTTGGGTTTCCCATAGCAAAACATGGACACTGCGATTTATACACATATGGGAGGCGGGGGTATCATTTAGTGAGCCCTTTGCTCACAGTACCTCTAGTTTAAACAGACTTGAATCCACTTTGAGAGAAACTTTGTGACAAATTTGATTGACATCGACCGAATAGTTATGGAAAAGAATATGAACTTATGAAAAGTTAAAGACGGGAGAAATTTCGATAAAAACCTTACTTAATTTGCGTGTCAGTTCAAGCAATTAAGGATACAGATCGATAGCTTATATTTAAAATATCTTTAATTTCTATTTCAGATTGCTTTCTATGTGATACAAGGAAAATAATGGAGGACACTTCAAATCCAGTTCCCAGTCTTTCTCCAAGTTCTGATTATTCCTTAAATGCATTTCTTTTGGACATTGCAAATGAAATTACTGATGAAGAACTTGAAGATCTTAAATTTCTTGTATCAGGTTGAGTTTGTCTTGACATTGAGAAAAAAAGGCTAAAAAAAGGGATCTTTAAAAATTATTTTCCAATATTTTATAACCAATGAAAGTTGTAGAATTGAGATAATGTAATGGATTAAATACTAAAGAAGTATCATGCCATTCAACATCATGTAGATGGAGAAAAAGGCAAAAATACATTTTATTTTTTCGGTCTCATCGTCAGTAATTATTCTTTTACATCAATAATATTATTTTCCAATTCCAATTACAGATTCTTATTAATTATTTTGTTTCAGGCGACTACGGGATCTCCAAAAGGGCACTTGAAAAAATAACGAGACCAATTCATTTGTTTACAGCACTCCGAGAACGAGGTCTTTTAAATTCTAATAATCTGCTCACATTGCAGTCTATGTTATGGCATATCAAAAAAAGAAATCTTCTTCAAAGATATGTAGATTTTGCTGAAAATATTGGAGTTCCATATTTTGTGGTTCCAAATGACACCCCAGGCGAGTATATAGTTACGGTTTTGATTTCCGGGTACTAGCAATCGGTTTACATTACAGTATTGAAAGGTCTTGAATATTTTTAATGATTAATAATAATTTGGAGAAAAAACGCTACTGAACATTCGTATCTTTCAATACAGATTTTTGTCAATTTTTTCCATACATAGGTAAAATTGTTTAAGAATCAAATTCATTAATTTTTTATTGAACATATATGCAACTTATAAAGCTAAATGCAAAGAGTGAAGCAAAACATCAAAGGTGTTTCGAGCTTACACTATATATTATTGTTTCCCGCCGAACCCATATATATAAATCACACTTTTAAAATATCGACTAATGTACGCTGAGGAAAGGTAAAGAGAGTTGGTGGGAAAAAGATATCTGAAAGAATGGGAGAGACAATAGAGACAGAAAAGAAAAAGATAGGGGAGAAAAAAAGGGATGGCAACTTTGATGTTTCAATCCCGTCTAGAAAACTTTTCGCTCAGTGGAGACGCAACCACTTGCCAGTAGAGAGCTGCAAATTTTGATTTATGCTCTGCACTTAGGGCCATTAAGCAATAAGGGATCTTTTATTCGTGCCACATAGGAAAAAAATTGAAAAAAAGAGACATAGAAAGTATACGAGGGCTGTTCAAAAATTACGCGGACTGTGCTTTTATTTACTCTTACAGACGTCATATAGTTATAAAATTTCACAGAAATATGTATCTTAAAGTTTCCAATAAATTTTGGGCAAAATTTCTGTATTTTAAAAAAATCTACTAAAATTATCGGTATGTTGATATCGTTCATGGAGAGGTACGGCGCACGACAAAAAAATTGAAGCAAAAGCATGCGGATTCAAAAATTTAACTCATTAATTTTCTATAATTCGCGATATTTTTCGACAATTTTCTCAAATGTACCTTTAAATTGTTCTATTATTATGTATTTACATTTCGGACGTAATATTTGAAGTACTAACAGAAATATAGTGATTTTTCTCTGATGCGATTCCCGTGAAAACGACTGTGAAAATGACGTCTCCTTAATTGACGGCGCACCACACTTTTGTTGAAATATGTGTAATGCTCGAGATATCGGCAACATAGATCCAAAATATGCATAATAAAACATGTAGTAAAATTTTAGACAGTTAGACCTCTGTAAAAAGGCTATACGGGAGGACGGAAAGAAGATTATAGACGAAAAGTTAACATCCGGACTGTAAAGAACGTGATTGAGAGTCACCAGTATCACATTATATCTCATAAGTAGTTTTTGGTTTTAAAACAAACAAAAGAATATTCTTTACTTGTTTAATAGATTTTAAGCTTGACAAGAAATGGTGTTTTGATGTTGAGTAGATAAGGTAACTCAAACTATACAGGTACTCAAGGGAAAATGTTGAGAAAATGAAAGCTCAATCACATATTTATTATAATGCTTGTGACGTCGAAGATTTTGCTGCGCCGTGACTTAATGGTATGTATGTCCTGAAAAATCACTCAAAATTAATACCAATTTACAACATTTTGATATGAAATTTTGAAGACCATATAATTAAAGATTCTTTTATATTATTTGTGAAATTTTGCCCGATTATGTCGTCAAATATTTCTTCTGTGCAACAAGTCCGCGTAATTTTTGAACGGCCCTCGTACATATATTACATTAAAAAGAGATTCTTTTAAATCTTGATAGAAACGTATTGGAATAATACATGAAAATTTCATTAGAATTATTTTGTACTAAAGATATCCTCTTTTATTTAAAGAATGTAAACAGGGTGGTCGAAAATATAAACAAAATACAGTACGTGTTATTGTCATACAATTCACAGAAAATTCCAAACTATCACTGGCAAATTTAGTTTTGAGAATAAAGGTATAAAGTCAAAAGGGAGTCTAAAGAAATATCATGTGCATTTAATGTTATTGTCGTCTTTTGTTGAAGTAGTAAAAATTAAAGTTTACTTGAAATTTTGACTTATTTTTAAAGATAGATGAAACATTTCCTTTAAATCAATATATATTCATGTTCTTGTAGAAAATGGATATACCCATGTGCATTTCCATATCAAGGGTAAAGGCCTTTGTCAGCTGAAGCGTACTCAACTAGAAGAACTGAGGATGAAGATAGCTGAAATCCTGCATGTTCCCCCAAAGTTCATCATTATCGCTGGAATTCAAGCTTCCAATAGTCTTGTTATTACATTTATGGTTCCGAGGGAATTCACATATCTCCTGAGGCACTGCAAAACTGAACATACACCCGAATTCCATCTGCTTTCTGTTGATAAATGGATAATGGATGATATTACGGTCATTGTGGAAGGTACTGTTCATTTGTATTTTCTTCTGTTCTTTTCTTTATCAAAAGTTGTTGCTGCGGTTGAAAGGATTATAAATGTATATCCTTTCTGGGGTACCGTAGGTAACAAGTTCAATTTAAGCCTTGTCAGCCTGTAATTTTTAGATTAGACAATGAAAGACCAATTTGCCAATATAAAAAAGTGCACCTATGTTTTGTCAATTATCAACCAAGTTTAGCAACAAGTGGCAGAAACATCTATAATTTTGGTGTCCCCACAATTTCAATAAGACAGATTGACTGTTATATTTAAACACTTCATTTTTTTTCTCTTAAATTATTGAATGCATCTGAAAAGAATACAGCAATAAAGATACCTTTTTCTACAGATAAAATCATATATCTTAAATATGAGTTTTTCGGCGATTTATGTAAAATGCACAGTTTTCACATACGCTGTTATTTTCATATTCTTGGCAAAGATCATTTATAGACAGTTTTCTGCTCAGTGATGTGACCATGCTTACTTTAAAATTGAATTTGTGAAAACAATAGGGAAATCCATGAGGTTTTCCGTGTTTAGGACCTCTTTGACAGAGCTTTTAACTGTTAAAAAATAAAACTTAAAGCCTCAACATTTATTATGATATACTGTATGTTGCATTACTTATTGAATGACCCTCGTAAACCAAGTGGAGATTTAAATTAAGATGTAAATAAGGCATTAATTATTGTTCGATATATGTATTGAAATATACTTACAGACTATTTTGAGATGATTGCTCAACTTTTAGGTGCATGTAGATAAAACATAAACATACTGTTGTCTGGGACATGCGGGTATTATTCTGAACTAAAGAATAGTTGTTCAGTTCAAGATTGCAGAAAAAATAAATGCCAAATCATAATTCAAATTCACGATAGAGCAAGTTAAGACATTGTTTTGAGGTGAGATCCTTATCTGCAGTCAAAATTCCATTTTTTAAAAAAAATTAATCAAGGCTTCTTTAGTACGTTGCATTTTGAAAACAAATTAAAACTTACTTTATTTTGTATTGTAGGGCAATTTCTCAGATAATTTTTTAAACCTATCCAGAGATCTGGTCTCGAGCAGAAAGCATCTCATTACTTAGAGAGGTATCATATAGAAGAGCTTTTAAAGCAATCCCAAATTAGTGAGAAGTCTGCAGAACCTCAGATTCAACCTGGAACACCTAAACGACAGAGATATCACTCTGAATCAACAGTTGGAAAGCGTGAGGAAAGTCTCCCGAATTCTCTGGAAGAGCGTTTGACAAAAATCGAGGGTATGCTAGAACGAATTGAAAAATCTTCCAGTGAGTTACATTTAAATCCACTTGAAAAATACCAGTCAATGTTAGAATCATCGGGGGTGAAGTCTAAATACAAAGGGCTGTTGATGCCTGATCTATTTCCACTTAATATTTGATACAAATTATGAATGCAGTGTTTATCAATATTTGTGGAAAAAAAACAATTTACATGTATAATGATCATGCTCGTCAGTTATATAGCTTGAGCTTAAAACTTGACTGCTGAACCTATGCACATTTCTTTTGTACAGTGAATTTTTTAGCAAAGAAAAATAAATTTCATTGTGTCTGTGACCCAGTGATTAAAAGGTATTCAAAACTGATTAAAGTATTGGAATCTCAAAGAATAAAGCATCTTTTCTCTAGAACATCAAACACTCAAATTGTTAGCTATAGCCTGATTGTACATGTACTCAGTAATTAACAGTAATCCATAAACCACGATTGTGAAATACATGGACAAGGATTCGGGGTTTTTACTGAAAGGGTGAGAATCTATAGATTATCTAGTGAAAAATTGATATTATTTTTTATATTTTCCTATGTAATAAAATAAAGAAAAGCATAAATAAAATGAGCAAGGATGCCTCATCCAAAATTGTGAGATCCAGTAAATGGACCAATGCTTTTGGTGTTAAGGGATTTCTCTGTTGATCACATAGTGAAAGCATAAATTCTTTTAGAAGCCTTATACTCTTTCTATGGGTACTTAGCTGATAAATTACCAGATGTGAGTCCCTAGTTATGAAATGGTTCTTCTAGAAAATTGGTCAATTAGAAATCACACAGGGCTCTATATTAGTGTAATGTAAAGGGCAAGGGCTCTGAAGTCATGGTGAGGCTTTATATGAAATTTTGGGAAATAGGGAA
>NW_026934752.1:0-6114 GCF_032062105.1 Saccostrea cuccullata | reverse complement strand
CAAATAAATGTTGCAACACTGACCTAGAGTTATAAAAGACTGCCTGTGCCGGACCTGCGATTTGCACAAAACAATTACAAATGTGTTGAATTTAAGTTCAAATTATGAATGTGTGTATATGTTTGATGTTGTAAACTCACTCTGAATAAAACACAAAGACAATTAACAACATTACAAATGTAAAGTCTAAATGTTTGTCGAATTTTGATTACGAAAAACTATGGAAGGCCATCAGTGCCACAATTCCTTTTTAAATATTTTTTTAAATTTTTTTATAACTTATTGTTTTCTAAATTAAATACATGTAAATTCTAACAACTTCATTTTTTATTTCTTATTTTAGTTCTAACTTCTTGCTTATTTTTTGCAGATTTATTTTATTTCCTTCATAGCTGTAGGGGCAGAGGGGCGATTTTGCTGACATACATATATATAAAGAATACTATTGAAAATATAGCTATTACAGTGGACCTTCAGATATCCGGACGCCAGATATCCGGATGCTTCAGTATCCGGACGATTTTTCATCGGAACAAAATTTTTAAATGTAATTTTGTCTTGTTTAATTGCTGATTCAGATATCTGGATGCTTCACATATCCGGACAAATTGATTGGGAACCAAACCGTCCGGATAAATGAAGGTCCCTCAATTTGAAAAGTCTGATGACTTTTTTTGTGGGGAGGTGTAGGGGAGAAGGTTTAGTTGATACTTAAAACAATCTAATTCGAAACTTCTCGGCCATGGCTTACGCCCAACCATTAGTGCCCCATTTTAGATCTTAATTATAATTGCAATAATATCATGTTTAAAAAAACATTCAGTAGCTGCAGTTACGTATCAATATTCCTCGGGGGAAGGGGGGTTCCCCAAAAAGAAATGACAAACAAATATTAATAGCCATTCTCTGTAACCACTTGAACTTCGTTGCCACGCATGGTCACCGATTTTGATGAAACTTCACCCATGCTTAGTACTTGACACCAGAAACAAATATCCAACAAAATTTCGTTGCTATGTGTCTTGGTTGCTATGGCAACAGCCAGAAAAGTTTGAAAAATTGAGATTTTCAGCCACTTTAAATCTTGACTATGGCTAAATAAAAACTAGAAAAAGGAAACAAATCATTCTCACAAAAACATGACACCTTGATGTCACTTATACTGTAAAGAAACTGTTTAGAATATATCTCTAAGTAAGTGGTAACCAAGGGTACATTTGGAATACATTTAAAATGCTGAAATATGCTGAAAAACACTCCATATTCACTAATGGTAGGTGTTATATGCTCAAACTCAATCAACGACTCAAGAAAAACAATGAAAATGTTTGACATTAAGTATATAGGTATAAGCAATATTATTCTATAAATAACTTTTATGGTTGCCATGGTAACACAGTGTTACCATGCAAAACTAGTAACTAAGATTGGGTTAATGCTACTGTCTTGAGGAAAATCATGAAAATTCAAGACTGGCAAATATGCATCCTTAGGACCTTGCAACACCAAAACCTTAAGGAACATTGGGTATAATTACTACTTTGCAGTGTTACCATGGAAACAAAGTACCAGTACTTAAAAGTGAATTATTTTTCGCTGCATTAAGAATTAAATTGCCATTTAATCAAGTAACAAATTAAAGGACTCAGCTTGAATAGTAGTTATCTGTTAGAACTGAAGTTGAATATCATATATTGATAAAAGTTGATGAAGAAAACAACACTGTTGCTATGGTAACCAAGAAGGGAAAATGTTCGATTTTGTGAACTTTATATCAATATTAAACCCTGTGTACCAACTTCTTGCATCCACTTAGAGATTGGATGATAGTCAAAATTAAAAGTCAGGTAAGCTGTTAATAAATATCAACCATAAAAGTTTTGGGAATCTACATTTAAGGGTACGTATGCAAGAGAAGAAAATATTTTTAAGGTTTTTAAGCATATATTTTCTGCTTATTTCCATAGCAACGCTCTAGTTAAAGAATCTAATCTGATTTTTTTCAAATGGGAGAACTAGGAGCACACCAACATCGTTAAAAATTGATCATTAGTTATGAGGAAATGTGCTTTTTTAAAAAATAGGATCAGATTTAAACATACAGAATGTTACTTTGAAGGCTCTCTGTGGTATAAAAACCTTGGCAACCATTGCCAACCAAAATGAAATATCATATTTTGTTCTTGGTATATGTTTCAAGGCTCTTTTTTCTGTTATTTGGTCACATTTCTTCCTATAATTGCTTTTTATTTTTACGTGTCTGATTTTATAAAATTCAATGAATATTTTTTTTTACTTTTGAATATTTTGTTACCATAGTAACGTATGTAATAGTTGATTTACCAAGCATGTTTATCATGCATTTGAGACATCTGACCTTCAAATTTTGGAAACAGTCATCGCAAATAGTTTGCTTTGCCGCAAATGTTAACTATGGGGCTCTAAACATGTTTTAAAAATGCCATTTTTCGAACTTTAAGACATGTTGCCATGGTAACTATAAAGCATAGCAACCAATTTTTGCCTGATTTCAGTTTAGGGTATCAATGACTTTTATCATAGAGAGTTTGGAGAAATTCTGAGACTATGCGTGCCACAGCTCCTATATAAAAGTTCAAGTCATTACAGAGAATGGCTCTTAATTAAATGAACTGGTACATATGTAAAACTTCCTCTGTAAAAGCAATGTTTGGGATCTTTCATTATCACTTTTCATAAACTTTTTTTCAACGCAAGAATTAGCCATAGTGTGGTGGATGAGGGGGAATGCAGCCAATAGATGCATTTTCAAATCAAAACATCTGCTTATGATTATTTTCCACACAAAAAGTGGAGAACCCAAAATTTTGCCCCCTTTTCTACTTCGGTCCTTAGACTTGTTGAAGTGAAAAAATATTCTCAGTCCTAATTTAAAATCATGTTATATCAATATCAACTGAAATATACGTGATATTTATATACAATATAAGCATGCAATCAGGAATGGGGCCATATTTATCATATTTGAAACATCATGCACCAGGGCCATTAAGTAAACTTAGACGAGCTCACTGTTGATCACAGTCTCACTTTCACCAAAAGATTGATTGTTGTTTAACGTCCTTCACGAGAATTTTTACTCATATGGAGACGCCACCATTTGCCGGTGGAGAGCTGTACATTTTGTCCTATTCTCGGCACTTAAGGCCATACAGCACGTCCCAAACTTGGTTTACTACAGGAATTAGTAATAGAAAGACTGAATCAAAAGTGAGGTTATCTAAGTTTCATGGTCCCGGGCCGGACAGGGGGTGGGGAACCAGTGTATTCTATTCAAATTACATGTAAATGAAAGTAATTTCGAATTTTGCCTAATTGTATGTATATTCATAACAAAAGAAATCAAGGCTAATTCATTCTTATATCCCCTAACAGTAATGCCTTTGGGGGTCAAGAAAGTTTTGCTTTGTGCCCAACCCCCATGTGCACTGTAGTTCTACACTCCTTTTAAATCTTTCGATTCTTCTTATAGTTTTTCCCAAAAAAGTAATAAGTTTGGAATAGTGAAACATAATTTAAAATATCAGATAAAATGAGAATATGAAATGAAGCAAAAAAATAAATAAATAAAGAGTTAGGTCCGTAGGAAGCAACTTCAGTTTGGGGAGGGGGGGGGGGGGGCAAAGCCATAGATTTTCAGTTTGGGCCACTATATATCAACTACGCACCCTCCCATTAAAAAGAAGTCATCAGTTTTTTATTGATGGGGCACAAGCATATATTAGCTATGCTACGAGATTAAATGCATCATAAAGCCCTTTGGGCTTTATGGAATTTAATCTCGTGACCAATCTGTATTTATATCCCGAAAGATGTTTAAAAAATGATACCTTATTTCTTAAATAAATGTTTGTTAACTTAAGAAAGCAATTTAAATGAATTACGTATACTTAAACTTCACTTCACCATGGGCTAAAAATAACAAGGGCACCGCCAAGCGGAGCATCCCCTCGCGACAGCAACTTCAGTGGTAATGGCAGTACCTCATAAGAGATAAATTCTATCGAGGGACTTTAAACATGTTAAGTATTGATAGTACAATGTATTTTGTTTATAGTCCCTCTCAGGAATTTGTTGCTCATATGAAGGCTTGCCGGCGGAAGGCTGCACATTCTTTCCTATAATAGGAACTGACGACCATTGAGCTGTGAGGGATCTTTTTGAGCTAGCATGTATTGGGACATGGGCCCTCGGTTTACACGGTATCCACGTCCCACAAAGGGATTCAGACCCGCAACATTAGGATCAACTTTCTCACTTTTGACAAAATTATTAGCGAGATGTTGTTCATGATTTATTATTTTTTTTTTTACAAAACACAGAGAGCAAAGCGTCTTGGATATATGGATACCTAATTTGAGGTAGTAAAGTTTATATATTTAATTGTTTTTCAGCAATATTTATTTTTAAACATAATTGTCGGAGGTGGAGGATGTTTATTTAACAAAAATCAAATTGCATAGCATTTTAGTGGGAAGGGGGGGGGGCATAATGTGCATACGTAATTGTGCAGTTTCCCTATTTGCGCGAGGGGATAATAAAAGAGATTCCAAAAAACAGTACCGACCGGACACAACCTAACACCAGAGCGAACTCGGAGCGGACCCCGGGTTCGCTTCCAGGGTTCGCTCGGGGTCCGTTTCAGGTTCGCTTTCAGAAATTTTGGGACCGCTCCGGGTGCGCTTTGGTTGCGCTCCGGGTTCGCTCGGGGTCAGCTCTGGGTCCGCTAGAGCGAACCCGGCGTTCTCTTCCTGGGACCGCTTTACGCACTGATGCGTGAAGCGGACCCCGCTGTAATCTCAGTAATAGTATTGTGGATCGATCATTGTTGTTTATGCGACTTACGGACATGTACACTTTACATTTAAACAGTGATATAATGGAGAACATTGATAAATTTTCTAAAATTCAACTGTACATTCGACGTAGATTTACGTGTACAAATGAATAATTGATTTCCTTGATTTCTCTGTCACCGGGTTCACAGGTGCGTGAAAGTCAGTCAATATATCGGGTCTCAAAAGCTCAGTTGGTTAGAACGCTGGCACGGTACGCCAGAAGCCCTGGGTTCGAGTCCCGGTTGAGACTTGATTTTTCACCACCTCTGACATTTGGCGCCCAACGTACAAAACCCACTATTTCCTTGGAACATGCCTCACAGCATTTCCTTAACTCGTAGAATTCGAGGACGAATTTCTACAAAGAGGGGGAATATGTCACCGGGTTCACAGATGCGTGAAAGTCAGTCAATATATCGGGTCTTGATAGCTCAGTTGGTTAGAACGCTGGCACTGTACGCCAGAAGCCCTGGGTTCGAGTCCCGGTTGAGACTTGACTTTTCACCACCTGTGAAATCTCGATCCCGAGAAATTCAAAGTAATTTAACAGCGGGTTATTAGGCATCTTTTTTCTTAAGTTATAACAAGAAAACAAAAAAAGAAGAGGAAGAAAAGAGTGTTGAATTGATTTTCATTGTATCGAATGGTGTACAAGTGAAACTGACGAAAGAAATCTAAACTAAATACCTTTTAAATTCATGCTTTATATGTGAAGATACCATTTCTACTAATGTGTACCTTTACAGTTTTACCACAATGTTAAACCTTTTCAACACAATTACACAATTTCTGTGTTGTTTTATTCACAAAAGTGTACGTTATATTACTATTTACGTTATCTCTATGTACATATTCGCTTTTCATTTGTTTTACCTGTTTATTTTGTGTTTACGTTACATGTATCCTTTCTATTATTTTTTTTTTGTTAACTTTTTGAACTATGCATTATATCCAAACTTTCTTAGTCATGCAAACAAATATGTGTATTCAACTACTCTAGTTTTTGAATGTGTCATAAATTTAGCAGCTACCGATTGCAGCTTTTTGTTTAAAATATACTTTTGTCACAAGGTAGAAAATGGGTTACTCCATTGAACAATATCGTGCTGCAATCGGTCTTTTTTATTTATCTGGAAGATGTACATCAAAAACCTGTTTGTGGTCGTTTTTTCCATGCGCATGTTTTTTTGCAACTAATGAAAAAAATTGTTCTATTGGCATGTGGTAATATTGAGGT
>NW_026934751.1:0-62008 GCF_032062105.1 Saccostrea cuccullata | reverse complement strand
GACACACAGACACTGGCGAAAGTTTACATTGTTATGACAACGCCAATGGTTGTCAGCTGTTTGTGGCATGATTGCAATGCTTTGATATTTTCCAACAAATTTACAAACTTATCGGGAGTAGAATTAAATGAAAGAAATTATACTTCATCATTAAGATTTAGATAAAAGTATATTTTTAAAAAAGTATAGCAAGTCAATAATTTTATGTACTACGTATATTGGTAGATATTATTGCACCATGTGATAAGGCCCCATATGGACCTATGACCTGTGAATAACTTCATACAGATATGATGTTATTAGCTCTCTGCATGTTTATATAATAGAGATACCACAAATGTATATATTTGTCAATAAATGTGTATTAATGAAAGAAAAAAACATGCTTTTCTCATTCTGTTACAATTTTTGTTAAACATTTTCAATTTATGTACAAAATCTGATAGATAGAATAATGAGTTCTTGAATCTTATGTGTCATGTGTCTTGTTGTTCATAAATCTTTTTAGTCAGCAGAACATTGTATGCATGTGTATTACAAATTGCATTTCGCCCCATCCTAACTTTTGATAAATATGTTATCCACCCTGAAATGCAAGCAAAATTGAATTATAAGGTTATCGCAAATAAAATGAAATTTAGTGCTAAACCATACACTTGTATGAAACTTGTGTTGGTAGTAATCATGCCATGATTTATTTGATGTACAATTTCTCTTCACAAATAGTTTCAGGCACTTAGAAAGGCCTAGATTTGACTTATAACTGTTGCCTATTGCATTCTCTCCATTTCTTTTCCCAAGTTTTCTAAACAAGCTTGAAATATTGCAAAAATTGTACTTTTTTGGCATAGTTCCAAAATGTACAATTTTAAAGATATGATTACTCTTTTGTATGAAGTTTAACCTTTATTTATCAAATGTTTTTTTTTAAGTAGACTATGCTTAATATTGACTAACAATTTTTTTTCTTTATCATATTTGATAATTTAAAAAAAATCACAAAATCAGAAATAGTGACATCAAGTGGCAATTTTTGGCAAAGTGTTAATCAAAAACATATAACTTTCTGCTGTTTATGGTTTCTCTAGAGAGAGGGCTGTGATGTTTCTCCATAAATTTTATTATACTTTTTAAAAGTCAAGATTATGCTTGTTAACTGTTTATAATTGCATTTATTTCATGTATTAGCCAAATGTTTGAAAATCATGCATGAAAAAACAGCAAAAAAGCTCTTTTTGGCACAGTGCCAAGTAATGAAAAATTCCATGTACACTATGCAAACACCTTTTATCACAGAGTAATAATGATTGCAGGTATAAAAAGATCTATCTGTAGAAAAATGAAATTTATAATTAATGTTTACTATTTACGCTAGAATTTAATTTACTGTGGGAAAATAAAAAAGGGTTTTTAATGGGCTTATTTCACAGCTGTAGACCACTGTAAAATGCCGTGGTTGGTTTCCATGGCAACGGTTGATTATTTTTTTTGGTTTTTATTCATATTTGTGCACGATAGGTGAAAGAAAGCCAACACCTACAAAATCATTGAAATCGGTGACATCAAGTGGCCAAGCCTCTTCCAATTTCTTTGATTTTTACATAGAATCAGTGTTAATCATTGAATTATACATTAATCAATTTCTGCTGTTTTTTTTAAGTCGTAATTCATCGTATTAATCTCAAAACAAGCATCATTGTTAAAATATTAAACATAATACAAACTTTCGTTATATTTTATGCTAACGTATATAAAAGCCTACGCTTTTTGAACTCCAGAGAAAATTTTAAACATCCCCAAAACAGAAGGAGAAAATAAAGAATTTTTGCCGTCATTTTTGTATCATAGTGCGTCTCCTTAGTCACTAAAAAAAGGTCGAGGGGAAATCAAAGCTGTGCCTGAAAAACAGCTTCTGTGGGAACTTTACAGCTGTTTGCAAAATTTAAGCCAGGCATGAAAATAAGACAATAAGAACTGAAAACCTTATCACCACTCCCGAATTTTTGGTACTTCATTTGCATAGCTTTTTTAATAAAATTTATTCTTTTAGGTGTTTTTTTGAACACTCGTTTTTTCTTTGAATTAGAACTAAAACCTACGATAGAACAGAAGATACCTAATTTTTGCATTCATCTGTAGCTAAAAAAAAGATTTTTATCTTAAAATTTTTTTTTATGCATTTACGCCTACATTTAATGTGTTTTATTTTGAATTCTTACAATAAATCATGTGTGTGGTAAGTTAGTAGGATTAACAATTAGCCGGAGCATGCTAAAGGTCAGTTTTTGTTCTGCCGCTTTATCCTCGACGAGTGTGTAAATACATGTGGACGGTGACAAAACTCAACAATTCCTAGTAAACATTTACTGAGACATTTTGTTTGCTATTTACAAATGCCAGGTTTTTCAAATGTTTGGATCTTCTACTGATTTAGGTGATTTACCAAAATTTATCCCCAGGAAACTTAATCGCCCATGTATACACCTCGTTAAGAACTTGTCCCTAACTCAGAAATCAACAAGCAGCATATTATGCTCTACTCTAGACGAAATCTTCGAGCTTACCCTCTCCTCAAGTTTTAATAACCCCATCCAAATTCAAAGAAATAGAATTTTCATGTCCGTTTGCCGGAAACAGTGTATTTGTATTAAGGTTTAGCTGTCCCCTGTCTTTATCTGAAAATCTAAGCTACATTGTGCAACTACTACTTGTTATAATAATTTGATTATTATTAACAAAAAAGTGTGTGCGTTTTACAACTTTTATCATTAATGTTGTATTAAAGCACATATTTTAACAGTTATGAATTTTAAATTTAGGCATTTTTAAATAGGAACTTCTTTACCTCACTACTAGCCTGCGGCAAGCTACGAACTGTAACCCTTGCTGTTTGAAAACAAATTTTCGGTAAGTTCGTCTCTCTCTCCTTACAATCAATTTTAATATACATGTAGTTCTGAGGATGAAGTTATCTGTAAATAGTTAAGTGCGAAGTATGGATTACATGTTTTAATAATAGGGGTATTAAAACTTGTAGATTTCAAATCAACGAAAAAAAAAAGTTGGATTCGATTTTTTTCAACAGGATAGGTTTTGCGATTAGATGTTATTATACCCCCCGTTTGAAAAGTGGGAGGGTATATAGTAATCGGGATTTCCGTCCGTCTGTTACGCTTTATCTCTTATCTGCAACTCCTCTTATACTACTGAGTGAAATTTAATGAAACTTTCACAGAATCTTTATTACATATTGCCATTGTGCACCTCCTAATTTACTTTTTTATTCGACACGTATTTTAGGTTTCCCAAAGCAAAACATGGACATTGCTATTATATGTTTACCTATGACGACACATATAGAAGCTTCTGGATAACATTTGATAGGACGAGTTATTCCTCTTTACACATTACCGTAAAACAATGTATAGCAACAAATGGACATTATGGGAGGCAGGGGGTATCATTTAGTGAGCTCATTGCTCACAGTACCTCTAGTTATTCACTTGCTTAAGTAAAACTTTAGTCTGTGTTTATGATATTCATCAAATATTGTATAAAATCAAGTAAGTAGTCCAAGTAGACAGGAAAACGTATGAAAAAGATAAAGCGATGATCGTAAACTCATGACTATTTTGTTTCCGTGCACTGCATAGACTGTCAAATTAAAATTCAGGCACTCAACCACTTCCTTCCTCTCATAGTTTTGAAAGTTCGGCTGTTTAACTGTAAGATTGAAGCTTATGTTTCAGGATTTACCATATATCCAATTTATTCACTAGCCATGAAAGATCCTTGTACCTTCCCATTTTTTTCTACGTTCTTAACAGCACTCCTTACTGTCAGGTCGTCTGCTCAAACAACATGCGGTAAGTACAGTAAGATCACGAGAGTAAAAAGAGCTGGTAACTCAAGTTTATGATTGAATGATAAATTATTAAGATAGTGCCCTATAACTTTACTCTTTATAAAATAATGACGCATTGTGTGTATTTTTTCAAAATTTGATTTACAGATGTATATTTATTGTTAA
This sequence comes from Saccostrea cuccullata, assembly GCF_032062105.1. Classification (NCBI taxonomy): domain Eukaryota; kingdom Metazoa; phylum Mollusca; class Bivalvia; order Ostreida; family Ostreidae; genus Saccostrea; species Saccostrea cuccullata. Next base: position 57,978 of record NW_026934751.1, on the reverse strand, counting down.
ACTTCGTGGTCTGCAAAAAACTACATATATAGATTTTAGTCAAGGCGGACCAAGAAAGGAGTGGGGGGGGGGGGGGGGGGGGGGTTGGCTCACTTCCCTTTATCAAACTAAAAAGGCATACTGATGCAGGATAAAAAAAAAAACAAGTTTGTTTAAGATAACTTTAATATAATAAAATTTTTTTTTTCGAAGGATATTTTTCCTAGGCTTAGCAATTACTGCGACACGGAAGCAATCATCTGAATGTAAGGGCCGATATCCATGTCACGCAGTGGGAGTCGAATCTGCAATCAGACGCCGGTACGGATCCACTTCTTCAGGTCCGTGAGTCCAGAAAACCCGCTACGCCAATCGACTGGCACTGTATATAAGAAAAAATGTTTTAAGATTTTGTAAAATGATATGGAAATTTTAAAAGTTTATTTCAACGTTTCACAATATATCTACCTGTACTTTAATATATGAATTTATATTTTTTGTACCATTAAAAGTATAAAGTGTTATGAATTGTCACTGTTTTCTAAAATTGTTACTATCCTATTACAATTTTCATTAAAAAAACATAGCAAACTTCAAATATTTATATGCATAAATAAACAATTGCCAATTATCAGATTTCATTTATGTGTTTTGCCTTACGACACACTGATGATAATGATGTCAAAACAAAACAAAGTTTCCTCTTTAGCTAAAAACAAGTTGGATAATTCCAATTTAAATTAAGGAATTAATGCACATTAAATGAGTTTCCCTAATTCTTCAAATAACAGCCAGAAACCAATCTCGCGTTCAAATAAGACCTTGTGAAGAATTATTAGTAAAAGTTATGGACCACATTTTTACTATCATTCAACTGTTTATATAATTGGCTGTCATACATTGACAGCGCCTTGCCGCTATTCCTTAGCTGTTTGCACCCTTGTGATTTGATTAAATCATGAAAATCATTTCTCTAATAGCTAAAGAGGAATGAACTGCTTTCCAGTGTGTGTCAGTATCGTCATAACGCCGCCGTTTTTCGTGCCCATTTCGGATATTTATAAATTGATAAAATAATCAAGCAAATGTCCTTAAATTTTCCAAAAGTCGACACAATAGGTAGTGAATAAAAAATAGGATAATGTTTTCCAAATTACTATTTAATAATTTTATTTCGAAACAATACTCATGTATTATTTTTAAAACTGTTTTTTTTTTTCGTGCGTAAGTACATTGAAGCATGTTAATAAAGTATTAATTTTTTGTCTATATTTTAACAAAAGAATTCAGATACACTAAAATGTAATAAATAAATACTTGCAAAAAATTTCATCTTGTGTGTACTATTTTTCAAAAAACGCTTTGTACACGACAACCCTCGTATACTTTTCGAAAAAAAAAGATAGAAAAAAAAAGAATAACAAAATATTTTTCTGTCTCTATTTTCCCTCGTCTCAAGTCATATCATTGTATATATGCGCATAAGCTTTGTCAGAATTTGAAGGGATCCATTTTGGCTATGGTTTGTGATGATGGTATTTCTCATATTACGTATTATTCTAAAATCATGCAATAACCCTGCAAATCATTGCGCAATGACATATTTACTGCTTTGTGAACACACCAGAAGACTGAAAATTTAGCCCACTAAAATCGCATTAAATCCTAGATAATAGTATTATTTCATGCACATGTATTTGAGTACCTTTTTTTATCATTTAAAGGGTAAATTTACTCAGGCACGTAACTTTGAGTTTCTAAATAGGAATGAAATATATGGGTAAATTGTCTGTTATAGTCTGAAATTATAGCTTTGACAAATTTTTATCCGCTATCGTTTTTGTGTCCCCATAATCAGACAAAGTCTTAATTTTAAAAACTAGAATGGTAATAAACTTAGCAAATTTTATGGCATCATATACCTCCAACAACCATTTTATTAACTGATTAAGATGTAGCGATCTTTTTTCAAAGCATAAAATACATATATTCGTTTTACTAATACAGCATTGTAAACAGATATAAGAAATTCAAACAAAAAGACAAAGTTTGTTAAATTTCAATAAACTATTTTTAAGTTTTATTGTAAAAAAAATTCACAAAACAGTATTCAAGAAACAGCCGTGTGTTGTTTAGCAATAACTAGTAATTGATTTCGGAGTTAGATAGTGAAACAATCATACAATGAAATTTTCAAATATTTTTCAACAACTAATTGGTAATTTTAAGGTCTTCAAAACCCTAATAGGAAGGAATTCAATGAAATTGAAACCATAAAAGATATGTAGGCATTCAATACTCAGTTTGTTTAGACATAGTTCCCATTTATTACTATAAGTATGTTTAGTGGGATGTGTCCTAATTCATGACCTTGAATTTTGGTAAGAGTTATCTCCCCTTTTTTAATTAATTAAAAAAAATCAATTTAAAAAAATTTAGCAGGTAAAAAAATTGTTTTCAATTATCATTCTATTTTTAATATTTCAATGCATCTTTCCACCACAGGATTTATTGATATTCAAAGTATTTGAATTTTTATTTTGAAAAAAACGCTTTTCCCCATAAACTTCAATGCAATCTTTGTTAATTAACTACTCCTTAATTAATGATTTTTGAAAATTTCTCGTACATCCTTTTCCACTATAAAATGCTTTAATATAATATCAGATTATTGTGTACTTGACGGACATTTAAGGGTAGAGAATTTGTTCCCATTAATTGAAATCCTTAAAGAAACACAATGTGCGTATGAAACGGATTTTTTCGAACATGTGAGAAAAAACAAAAAAAAATGTACGTATTGACATCTGTAGTTTGCATACGAATATACGAGTCGGTTGGTGACGAAGTTAGTATCATTTGGCGTAACTCAATGAATATTCATGAGGCGAGAAATATTGATAACGGCAAATATCAGGAATTATTTGTATCCATCAACGAAATGTGTTTGAAATAACTTGAAAGTATTTGTTAACTGAGTACATTTTATTTTCAAACATCGAAATAAGTCTACTTTCATTATTTTGACTCTGCAAAAATCGCCGCTAGGGTTCCCGTGTGTTTACACAGACCAGCATCAATAGCCTGTGGCTATAAATAGCCACCGTCTAAAAAGGCATACTGAAAACAACAAGGAAGATAACTTTAATGTAATGACAGGTTATTTTTTTTCAGATATTCCCGTGATACCTCCTAGCGACAGCTTATCCACCTCGCGCTACCCCAGAGAAGCAATCACTCTGGAATGTCACCCCTCCTCTCATGATAGCATGGAATGGTTCTTCCGCCCTCACAATCAGACTACCCTTCATCCATTTCCTTTTGGCTGGTGTCAGAGTAACCCGAAAGGCCCATCTTGTACACTGTATAATAAGAACACCTCTTTAAATATTTAAATGATTAGCAAGGAGGCTAACGGAGAATTCCTATGTGTCACTTTTGCAGTAGGACTGGAAGGAACACTTAGCAACCATTATCCTTTATGTTGAAGGTATCACTTTTGGCAATTTGCTTTTTTTACATGAAGAACATCAAACAGAAATATTTTCATGATTTATGCCATACTAGAGTCCATATTATTTTGCATTCAATATTCTGATCATGAATCGGTGTACAAATACAAATACAAATACTTTATTAGCACAAACACAGTTACAATAATTGGCAAAGGCCCACTAATCATCATTAAATCATGTTTACATATTTTTTCAAGAATTGTCCAGTAATTGACTTCTAAGTTCAAAACAGTCTCTAATAAATTTAACGAACTTTCAAGACTTTTTGTATTACTGTTTACATGTAATTGTAACATATATTTCTCAATGCTAAGATAATTATTATTAAGCACTTTTGTGTATTTGTAAACATGAAAATCATTAACAGTGATTAATGTTACTGGATATTAGGTGTGTCAAGTAATTTGATAAAATCATAGACAGGTATATATAGACCTATAACTATGTAGGTTAAAGGTGATTAGTTTTCACAAGTGTAAATGTAGAAAAAAATTTTATAAACATCTTTAAAGACACGATGGATCCCACAACATCATATATCATATAGATATACAAATATTCCAAATCTGAGTCACCCGCCAAAATCATGGACACAGACATGCAGGTTTGTCCACTGAAATTAGTTACTGCTATCAACTTTTACACAATACATGTAAAGAGGAATAATTTAAAAAAGATCTCTCTTCCGGAGTAGACAAACCAATTTTAGCCAAATTTATTTGATGCATTGCCATGTTGTGTGTACTTGTATTCAATTAATTTAGTTGAATTATAATGTAACTCTTGGGATGAAACTTTTCATGGAAATAAAGAGTAAACAAGCGAATTAAAAGAATTATGGTCCCCCACTTTCGGTGTCTCTGTGGGTGATATGACATTTTTATGGCATAATATTGTGTCAAATTTGAACGCCCTTTCATATGTCATTCAGAAGTTATCACTGAAATTGATTTTTCAAAAATTAGACAAGATGCCCATGGGCCTTATAGGTCACCTGAATATCATGCAACTACTTTCCAACAATTGAATTTGATTCATGTTTTAAACCAGAGGCTATGAAATTCACAATTTTTAAAGAGGCACCATTGTTTATCATAATTAATTGCACTCAGCATGCTTACTTTGGTTAGCAATACCAAGAGGTAGATCAGAGTAACAAAGAGAAAATGCGTTTCAACTTTATCATTATCAGTTGTGCACCCCATCCCACAGAAACCACTGACCCTGGGGACACATCTTTCAAAATTTTGGAAATTTTATTTCATCATTTTGATAATACCAAAGTGCAGATTTCAAAGCATTAAACAATTTTCAGACTATGTAACCCCCCCCCCCCCCAAGTACATCTGTCCCAGAGGCCAGGAAATTAAGCATTTTTTGAAGAAGCAGCTTTCTTCGTCAAAAATATATACGAAGATCATTGCCATAATACCCAGGATCAAAGGAAAATGTTTTCAAAGAATTCGTGCATTTTCACTATATAAACATAAGAGCCCCGCCTTAACATAAGAAGCCCTGACCCAGGGGCCCTGAAATTCACAAATCTCATAACTATGTACATAGTTCATTGGTTTAATACCCAGGTCCAGAAAAGAAGATTTTGCAAGAGTTTTTGATGCTTTCCACTATATAATCAAAAGGCAACACCGGAACCCCCAATTTTCGAACATTTTGAAATTCACAATTTTGGAAGAGGCAGCCTTATTCAACATAACTGTGTACTTGGTTAGTTTATTTAATGCCCAGGAGCAAAAAAGAAGATTTTCAAAGAAATAATGCATTTTCACTGTATAATCTATATAGCCCCGCCCTGCCACTAGATCCCCTGACCCTAGGGCCATTAGATTCACAATTTTAGAAGAGGCAGCCTTATTCAACATAACTATGCACTTGGTTAGTTTATTTAATGCCCGCAAACAGAAAAGAAGAATATCAAAGAATTAATGCATTTTCACAATATAATCTATATGGCCCCAACCTAGAACTAGAACCCCTGACCCTGAGGTCAGTAAATTCACAATTTTGGAAGAGGCAGTCATTTTCAACTCAACTTTGCACTTGGTTAGCTTAGTTAATGCCCAGGAGCAGAGAAGAAGAATTTCAAAGAAATAATGCATTTTCACTTTATAACCTATTTAGCCCCGCCCTAGCACTAGAACCCCTGACCCTGGGGCCATGAATTTCACAATTTTGGTAGAGGACTCAATGCTAATTACAATCATACCGGTAGCAACAGTATGACTGCTTGATGTCCAGGAGTAAAAAAGATTTTAAAAGATTGCACTAAATTTAGTGGTTTTTGCCCCACTCCCCAGGCCACAGGGGGGCTGGGACCATGAAATTCACAATTTTTGTTCCCCTTCACACATGGACGCTATATCTTAAATTTGATTGAAATTGGTTCAGTAGTTTCAGAGAAGAAGCTGAAAATGTTCAGATGTTAACGAACGACGGACGACGACGGACGAAAACGGATAGCAATAGGTCACCTAAGTTTACTCAGGTGACCTAATAAATTGTAAAGATTAAGGCAAAGGAGCCAGAAATCAGAGCATGCTCTGAAATATCTTACCACAGGAAATGTACATGTCAAATATGAAAGCCATGTCAATTCTCAGAGGTTATAAGTAAAAAATAACATTTTTGAAAAAAAGGTCAAACTTCCAGGACAAGGTCACAAAATAAAAAATCATAGTGTACATGTATTTAGAAAGGACTTAGCTTGTCACCAGTGTTACAAGCAATACACAAATTTAATATGAAAGCCATGTGTCTTCTCATTCAAAAGTCGTGAGTATAGTTTAATTTTAAAAAAAAAAGTATCGAGGCCAAGGTCACGAGTTTAAAAATCATACTGCATTTAGAAAGGTCTTGGATCAAAGAGTATCCGGCGTCCCTTGTGTCAAAAATTGGGAATAAACTAGACAGTAATTCCACATAAATATTTCCATTTCATTGTGAAATAAAATTGTCTAATAGATTTAAATTATACGATGCCTTCCATGTCAATTTCAATTGTCCCCGCACTATGGCAACGCACTTTGGCAAAGAACGATGATTCTTGGTCTTTTGTATGTTTTAAAATAAATTCGCATGGAACCCTGGTATCGAAGGAATTCTGGGAATGTTGCACAGGAAAACACGCCTTTCGTATGTACAGATTTCATTCCGAATTTCTTCTGTTTGTACACGTTAGTCTACTGAGCTCGCTGCGCTCCGTATAAGTACGTCCTTAGTACCGAATTTTATTTCTTTTAGAGAGAGAGAGAGTTCGAGTTCTATGGTATGGAAAATCATAATTGTTTTCTTTTCCTAAAGAAAAAATGCGATGCTTTTATCCATTTTTCGACCCCTACATCTACCGAACTTTTTTACAGAATAGATAGATTAAAAAAAGAAACAAACTGTGTTATTAAATATTCATTCCTCTATTATTTCCCATTTCATTTTTTTAACATTCAAGAGAACATATTTGGGAACAAGACAACCCGGTCTGTCAATATATTTCTTTTGGAAAGCTATACTAGTAGTTTTGCAGCTAGGTGTTTTGACTCTTTACATACATTAAACAAAAGGCAAAAGGAAGGGCCGCATTTTCGCAACATTTTGATTTAACAGTATATAATGCCATATCGAAATCAATATTTGAAATGTTTTCATTTTCAGATTGTTTCGCCGCTGTTACTAAAACTAGAAATGTCTGTAAAATTGTTTCAAAATGCTACTCCTCCTACAGTTTTGGTCTGATTTCAGTATAGCAACTTCGGCACACAACGTAGGAAAGTGTTACAATGGAGAGAGTTTTTACTTTTGGTTTATGGGTAGAAGAAGGTTGGAAGACAATCAGAAATACAAAATAAATCAAAACTTGTAAGTTGTATGGAACTTCATGACTGCTTTAATGTTATATTCATACTATATATCAAGTGGTATAACCTTTATAAGAAATGATGAAGTCATTATTATATAATTATTATATTCAGTGATAATTTTTTTTTTATATGCAATTGTTTTATCATAAAATTCTCATTTTTATTTGTTTTCTTAAGGAATGAATTAAACAGCAACAAATGTGGCAGTTTACGCCTTATAAACCGCTTCGTGGTTTATAAAAAAGTAAACTCCTCCAACCCAGGTTATACCAATATATTTCCATTTTTTTCTCTGTGAGAACTCTTTGAACGTTAGCGGAGTTGATTTAAACAATAAAATGCTTTTAACAAGGACATTTTATTGTTTATATTTATATCTAATTAAATAATCATTTAAAGTAGGATTAAAACATTAATTATTGTATTAATGATGCGAACGTTTTTATACGTTTCATTGATGGAACAGCCACTGATCAAGAAATACGTACAGGCGACATGCCTAATGTAGTTCATGCAGTGATTAACCAGTAGGTTTTCTTAAGAAATAAACGAGAAAATATTCAGTGGATGCAAATATATCTCGATAATTCTACTGAAATGTAAATTAGGCAGATCGATAGATCAGGAGCTAAAGAGGCCTAATTTGCATGCAAATCTCGTGCGCATACATGTATGTCTCTGTGTCTGACGCCAAGGAGACCAAATATGCATGTAAATCTCGTGCAGCTGCCTTTGTGACTGACGTCAGTGGGAGAGGACTATTAAATTGGCATGTGAGTCCCCGTAAAATTTAAATCTATTTCTATATTTTTAAAATCTAAACATACAATTTTTTTCGCAATAAAATGGAAATATAAGGAATCACTGTATAGTATGCCAGGGACATCAACGATAGTGGCAAACATGCATGGGATAATTTATGCAAAACGGGCTTCGCCCGTTATGCAAATTAACCCATGTTTCTCATTATTGTTGATGCCCTGGCATACTATGCTAACTAGACATTGATTCCTTGAATAACATATTAAGTTTCTATTTAATTTATTCCTTATTATTTAATTTTCAGTTTTTAGTTTAGAAAACAAGGCAATTTCTCTCTTAAAAACGCATTCATATTGTACATATTTTAAAAGTAACATAAAGCGGATTGATACGTTTTTGTCATTGTGACGTAGGCCAAATAGGTTATGCAATATAGATTAATTTTCTATCAAATCAGATAACGCGTTACAACGAAAATAAAATTATTTTCTGATAACTCTTTGAAAGGTAGAAGAGTTGATTTCTTAATAATTCAAACAGAATGTATATTTCGACAAGCGAAAGGCCAGAAGCTAAGGAGGCCTTCCATGCGTGTAAATTTCGTGCGTCTGTCTTTGTGTCTGACGTAAGTGGGTGGGGACTAATGAAATTGACACTGGAAGTCTCGTGTATTTTAAACCAACAAGACATTTTAATAATCAAAATTTACAAATTTATTTAACATTTTTAAAATAATAATATAAGGAAGTACTCTAGTTTGTCAGGTATGCCAGGAACATTAACGAGAGTTGGAAACGTACGTTGGATAATTTATACATTTGGGGCTTTGCCTTTTATCCCATGACAGCGTTTCCTAAAATATACAGTGGTGGTGTAATGAGTTCTTAAAAATTTTGTACTGCTGAGATAAAAGAACAAATTGTAAATAACTTAACGAAAAAAAATTCTTTATGAAAATAAACCAAAAAAATAATAATATTCTCTCCCTCTCTCTCTTTTCTCACCACACCCAAACTAGAAATAATATACTTAAATTACTTTAAATCAACAGTCTTTTTTCTCAAATCGCGTATCAGATACAAAGATTGACAGGAAATTGAAAAAGTTCACTTTAATAAATAATCTGTATAATAGTTTTTGGAATTTCTTTTCTCAAATTTTATTCACATACAAAAGTTACTTACTAGCTCACAAGTCACTAGTCTGAAGGACTCCCGCCACCACGTGCTGATCCGCCCCCATAACCACACCTGCGGACAAACGACTACAGGGAATTTACAAACGTAGATGGAGGCCCGGATTCGCGGGTGTAATCCTCCGGCTTGGAAATGCGCAAGTGAGTTAAGGCTAAAGATAGTATTTCTATGCAAATGAGCTTATAAAAATTCATAATTTGTATATTTTATGTACAGAGAAAGTTCAAATTGATTTTCTTAACTACATACTGAAAATAACATACGTGTAACTAACCCTAAAATAAATTTACACACAGAAAAACCCCAAACAAAAGAACATACTTACAATATTGAAAACTGACCAACAAAAAAAAAAACCGCTTACCGGGCATATCCTAGGAATTTAAAATAAAAATGTATAATATTAAGGAGATTATTATCAAAATTGATGAAATTGCTACAAATCCCTTGCACTTTAATATTCGCCACACCTAAAATTTTATAGGAAACTTACACTGGTCAAAACAAAATCAATTTTTAAACCTATTTAAACATCCACACATACGCAAGAACAAAACAATTGAATCAACTTTATTACAGGTGGCAACCTAATTTTATATAGTGGTTAAATAATGTAATGAAGTAATAATATCGTTACAATATGCTGTAAAAACATAATATATGTTTCGTTGGTACCACAGCTTTATTTTTGCTGTATAAAAATACTACACCTATGGGATTCACAAAGTTTTGATTCTTGTTCAGTGAATTGCAACTTGAATTTCACACTGATGTCCAAGGTCTACATGAATTAATGAACATGTATTATTAAAATACTGTAAACACTAATTTAAACTTCATACAAATCTCGCTCATTTTAAAAAATATGATGTTAAATGACTCATTTACCACAGATATTTTGACATTCTATTTTATCAACTTACCGATTTCTTAAAGTTACATGTATATTATCGGCCAAGATTTTGATCATTTCACTTTCATTGCTATCTAGCATACCAATTACTATATACCCTCCCGCTTTTAAAGGGGAGGGGGGGGGTATAATAAGAGTTCTTCTATTTATCGTTTTTTTTGTGAGAAACTAGAGGTATTGTGAGCAATGATCTTACTAAATGATACCCGCCGCCTCCCATATGGTTATAATGGCAAAGTCCATGTTTTGCTGTAGCCGGGAAACCCAAAATATGCGTCGGATCAAAAAGTAAAGTAGGAGGTGCACAGTGGCAATATGTAATAAAGATTCTGTAAGAGTTTCATTAAATTTCACTCAGTGGTATAAGAGGAATTGAAAAAAAGATATGGGTACCCCAAAGCGTAACAGACGGACGGACGGACATACTGTTCATATATCCCCTCCCCCGATTTTCAAGCAGGGGGTATAAGGATATGCTATTCAGTATGAATATAATTAATCATTCCTTTACTCCCAGAGACGGAGACGATTTGGTGACAACCCTGACAATCAATAATGTCACGAAAGAGGATATGACGTCATATAATTGCCTGCTGGTTGACGATAAATTTGAAGGTGGCAACCGGAATATGACTGTATTTCTCACGAAGAGAGGTGGGTGACACTATTATTGGACTGTACATGGATCCCTTTAGAATTATGATTTATTTTATTAAATAAAAAAGTGCATGAATTACTTTTAGTTAATCCTCATTCGGTTGTATAATAATAGTGCAAGGTTAGCATGGAGTTTGGAAAGAGGAGGTTCATGTCTTTTAGACATTAATTGCTGTTAGAAAACTTTATATCACACATGTACCATGGCTTCGGACACTGAAACAAGAGGTCCACGGGCCTTATAGGTCACCTTAGCATCATATGCGTGCAACAACTTTTCAACATTTGAATTTGGTTCATGTTTCAAACCAGAGACCATGACCTATTGCACAATTTTTGCAATTTTGAAAAAAGACCCATTGCTCATCATAGCTACACACTAGAGCCCCCCCCCCCCGTCCTTTAAGATACCCCTTATCCAGGGGCCTTGAAATTCCAATTTCTGGAAGATTGATCCATGTCCAGCATAACTGTGTAAACTTGTAGTAAGCTTGTTTAATACCCAAGAACATAGAAGATTTTCACAGAATTGATGCATGTTCACTATATAATCAAAACTGTCTCCCCCCTTACACCAGAACTCCTTACCCTGGGGCCATGGAATTCACAATTTTCAAAGGGGCACTCTTCTTCATCATAACTATTTGTGTATTTAGTGTTTTAGATACCCAGGGGCATCATAACTATTTGTGTCTTTGGTTTTTTTAATACCCAGGGGCAGAGGAAATTTTCATAAATCAATACATTTTAACTATATAATCAAAGGGTCATATCCTAAAACAAAAAACATCTGAACCTGGGGCTAAGAAATTCACAAGTTTACAAGAGGCACCCTTACTCATCATGACTAAGTCTGTAGTCAGTTTGTTTAATACCAAGAAGCAGAGGAAAAAATTATTTAAGAACTAAAAATACATATTCACAATATAATCATTTATCAATACCCCCCCCCCCCTACCTAAGATATCCTAACCCTGGGGTCGTGAAATTCACAATTTTAGAATAAGCACTCTTTCTCATCATAACTTTGTATGTTGTAAGTTTGCTTAATATCCAGGAGCAGAGAAGATATTAAAAGAAGTAATGCATTTTCACTATATAATCAATAGAGACCCGCCCTAATACCAGAACCCCTGGCCATTGGGTCATGGAATTTACAATTTTAGAAGAAGCATCCTTCCTCATCATAGCTTTGTACGCAGTTAGTTTGTTTAAGGAGCAGAAAAGAAGATTTTCAAAGATTTAATGCATTTTCACTATATAATCGTTAGCGCCCGGTCCTAACACCAGGACTCCTGACCCTGGGGCCATGAAATTCATAATACTTAAAAGAGACACCCTTCATTATCATAACTATGTACGTAGTTAGTTTGTTTAATACCTAGGAGCAGAGAAGAAGAATTTCATAGAATTAATACATTTTCACTATATATCAGTATATAATCAATAGAGCACTGCCCTAACACCAAAAGCCTTGACCAATTTGCCAGGAAATTCACAATTTTCAGCATAACTATGTATTTATTTACATTAGCTTAGTGGTTTGGGCCCCACCCCTTAAGCCACAGGGGGACAGGGGCCATGAATTTCAAAATTTTTGTCCCCTTCACCCATTGATTGTATAAACCAAAATTGGTGGAAATTGGCTCAGCGATTCCCGAGAAGAAGCCAAAATTGTTCAAATGTTTACGACCGATTGACGACGGACGACGACAAACAAAAACAGATAGCAATAGGTCACGGGCAAAGGGAAGTAACTTTAAAATAAAAATAAGACAGAAATATGAATATAATGGCAGTGATCATGTTTTGCAATGGGAAATAATTGTCGGATCAAAAACTAAAATAGGAGGTGCACAATGGTAATGTGTAATAAAGATTGTGTGGTATGAGAGGAGTTGCGGATAAGAGGTGGGTACCCCAAAGCGTAAGAGACGGACGGACATCCCGATTACTATATACCCTCCCGCTTTTCATGCGGAGGGTATAAAAATATTACATACATTGTTAAGTTCGGTTTGTAAGTGAAATGGAAGGAGCTGAGCTGTACTGAAATTACAAGTGCTCTTCAACATAATATTGATGAAAATTGTTGAAACCCCACTATATAATCAGAATGATGTAAAAACATAATATTGTGAGCAATAAGATATATATCTATGGTTATAACCACATATGGTTATAATGGCAAAGTCCATGTTTTGCTCTTGGAGACCCGAAATTAGTGACAGATCAAAAAGTAAAATAGGAGGTGCATATCGCAATATGTAATAAAGATTCTGTGAAAGTTTCATAAAATTTCACTCCGTGGTATACGAGGAGTTGCGGATAAGAGATGGGTACCCCAAAGCGTAACAGACGGACGGACGGACATACCGATTACTATATATCCTCCCTCTTTTCAAACGGGGGGTATAACCAGAGGTACTGTGAGCAATGAGCTCACTAAATGATACCCCCGCCTCCCATATGACTAAATAGGCAGAGTCTATTTTTTGCTGTGGGAAAGATGTGTGTCGGATAAAAAAGTAAAATAGGAGGTGCACAATGGCAATATGTAATAAAGATTCTATGAAAGTTTCATCTTTCATTCAGTGTATGAGAGGAGTTGCGGATAAGGGATTGGTACCCTAAAGCGTACCACACAGACGGACATACCGATTACTATATACCCTCCAGCTTTTCAAGCGGGGGGTATTATAATTGTGTTAATTCTGTTTTTGTGCTGTTAGTGTTATTATTGTGTTACCTCAGTATGCTGTACGAAGCTCCAAGTAGTCATGGGATACACATGTAAGATGTAAGAGAACGAAATATAAACCGTGGTTTAATGATAAGTGTATTCAAGATATGCAGAATATAAAGAAAAACTTGGCCATTATAAGTCCCCTCCAACACACACACACACACCCTCACACACACACACTTTTGGGTGCAGTACAGTATTAGCAAAGAAGGGTGATATAAGGGTAATGTAGTGTTTTAGTAAAATAATTTAAGTTTTTACATCGGATTGCTCAAGAAAAACGATGCCACGTCAGATATAAAACTTTTGTTGCTTTCGCGAAAGCAAGGGGACATAAAAGAATTTTTCTAAGTTTTTTTTGAGTCCGTGACCTTGACCTTGAAATTTGACCTAATTTAAAAATTAAACATAACTTTGAATTGGCAATACTTGTGAATGAGATGAGATAGGGCTTTTACATTAGAGATGTGCATTACCTGTAACAAGACCTTTGTTAATACTGTAAAATCACATATTTTCAAAGGGCCAAATTTTCGTGGTTTGAGGAAATTTTATTGGTTCATGGGATTTTATTACGTGGTTAAGGAATTTTTCAGTTGTAATATTTGTGAAAAATTGCATTCGTAGTGGACATAAATTCGTGGGCCTCTGCATACCTTGAAAACCACGAAAATTAAACCCCCTCGAAAATAAGTGATTTCACAGTACACTATGATTTTTGACCCCTTTACCTTGAATTTCACTTATCTTCAACAACTTTAACCTTGATCATATCTTTTAAATGAGAAGAGATAAGACATTTATATTATACATGTGTATTATCTGTGATAAGGCCTTTCTAAATACACGCCCCAACCTTGAACTTCATGTTTGACCAAATTTTTAAAAAAATGTTTTAGATTAAACATGTGTATTACCTGTGACAAGACCTACCTCAAACACTATGATTTATGACCTCGTGAATTTGACATTGAAGTTTGGCCTACTTTTCAAAAATTTTATCCTTGGTCATGAATTCTGGATGAGAAGAGATAGGGCTTTCATATTGACCCTGTGTATTGCCTGTGATAAGACCTTTCCAAATACACGATGAATTTTGATCTTGTGACCTTGACCTTGAAGAAGTTTGACCTACTTTTCAAAATTATTAATATTCCCTTATAACTTTTGATTGAGAAGAAACAGGGCTTTCATATTTGACTTGTACATTACCTGTAACAAGATCTTGATTCTATGATTTCTAGCCCGTTGACCTGGACCTTCACAACTGATCTTATTTTTTTTAAATCAACTTCGATCGGTGATAATTTCTAAATGACATGTGATAGGGCACTCATATTTGACACAATTTGGCATAAAGAATGACAATCCCACGCACAAATACAGCGAAAGCGGGGGACCACAATTCTTTGAATTTGCTTGTTCTTACCCAAGACTTTGTTGTTATATAAAATTCTTTTCTATCGGATACATTATTTGGTGCATAGCGATTTGCTATTGAAAACGTTATATCATTAATTTTTAGATTTATCAAAATTTTCCTTCCGTCAGAAGATCTGTGATAGTTAATCAATTCATGAGGAAAATTTTTTCTGATTAATATAGAGACACCCCTACTAAACGCTGAACTCGAAAACAGTGAAAACGAGAGCCCATCCATCTGGCATTATATTGATACTCTCTCGATTCTATATAATGAGTTTCTTGTAATAATACAATATCTATGTCTAAATCTTGAAGCCAATCATATAAAACTATTTTTTTCGTATGTATTCAACCCCCCTCGCATTTAAGGAGAAAACACTTAATAATGGGTATAACCAAACTTTTTTTTAGTAGTAATGATATCTTGGGACAATTATGTAAATTCTATGATAAACTGTACACATCACAAAACCCTACATCTGAAAACATAAGACATTATTTAAGGAATACTAAATTAAAAATTACTTTTATGATTCACTTTTTAAAATCTTTTGAATGTGGTGAACTACCATCATCTCAGAAATTAGGTGTTATAAGTTTGATTTACAAAAAGATATAAATTGTTAGATATAAATTGCACGACAGATGAACATCACATATATGTAATGAAAATTGATAAACGCGCATCCCAAATTTAATTTTGCTTTAATGTGACAGTCCATGCGTTTTAATTTTGTATCATGAATTTTCTTTGAGAATGGCATATGCTTGGTGAAACCAAGGACATAAAAGAAATAAATATTTCGACAACTGTCTTATTTCACACACTTTTTGACAATCCAATCACTATTTTTCAATTGCAGAAAATGCGAGTGGTGCTATTGGGAAAGATACCAGCCTGTTGACGTTTTATTTAGGACTGTTATTTTATCTTTTTCTTTTGAAATAAAGATCATTTCCATTCTCGGAAATGAAAAGATTTTTTTTTTGTATTCCAACGTTCTTTTTTTTCAATTTACGTCAATCCTTCAAGAAACAATGAAAAAGGTTTTTGGTGGAAAATTTTCCCAAGTGTTATTTGGCTTAATTGCGAGCATTTATGCATTTAACACTGCAAACTCCAAAGCCGTTGAGAGGAGGGAGGACATCGCAACATCGATAAAAGAGTTTTTAGGGTTCTCACAAACATCAATTCATAAGATGCTTTACGAACTACAATGCAAAATGGCGTACATGTAACCATGAGAGAAATTTTACAAGAAAACGACAAACTTTTACGAAGGGAGCGGGTTTTCCGAGACAGACACCAAGTGCTTGACACGATGTATGACTGTGAGCTAATTGAGGTATTGCTTTCCTTCCAACGTTATCCTCACGCTTGTTGACACTGGTATAGATATAACATGTCGTAGATATTGAACCAGAAGACTGCAGGTTTTATGCCGGCTCATATTCAGGTATTTTAAAACTTTCACAAGTTGTTGAAAACATTTTTAGTATCAATCGGATGATTTTCTTTGTATGCGGTATAAAAGACAGGTTATGCAGTTACATTCATATAATACGGATAGACGTCGGAACATAAGCAACGCTTATTTCACGAGCTATATGCCCAATTAATATGCACAAATTTTTGCTATTTTAAGAAGAAACTGAATATAAATAAATAAACAAGAGACTGGCATAAATCGAGCTACGGTTTTTGATAGAATGCTGTATTTATGAGGGGTGGTTGAGTACTTGGACACCACGTACAAAACTCTAGTGAACCTCCCTCTTCTATATCTAGAAGTGCGTAAAACATAAAATCTTTACTTAAAGTAGCCCCGATACGAAGTTTAGTAAGACTTTATCGTAACTTAAGGTTATAACAGAATTTTATATCAAGTCAGTAAAACTCAAGAGGACGTACTCTCAGGTACTTAATTTGCCCCAACCCTCCTTAATGGAACAGTACTTACTGTAAGCTCCTTTAATGCAGAACATTCTTTCACGATGAAAAAGGATAATACTGAGTTTTTAAAGCCCAAGCTTTTGAGTTTTACTCAACTTCTTTGGTGAAGATTTAATCGTAACCGTAAGTTACGATGAATTTCTATCTTAGCCAACTTCTTTAAGTAGCGACAAAAATGTCGTAGCTTACGAGAGGTTTGGGGCTCTTTTAAGGTAGGAAATTGTCGCAAATTGCGTCATTTTTTAATAAACATGGGTGCACTGGTAGCATGTGGAGGTATTTTGGATGAAGAAAAAGACAATAGGCTCGTCTGGCGAGAGTTTTTCAAGACAGGACATAGGTCCTTGATATGATAATGAAACTTATTGAACGGTATAGGTTCCAGCGGTGTGTCATACTGCGCCCAGTGGACGATCATGAGGATCTAATACAGCCTAAAACCTATAGATAACACTCAATCCCCGCAAACATTCAGGTAAGATAGCCATAGTATACAACAGAGGAAATTCTAATGAAGTAATGAAAACAAGAAAACAAAATATATTTAAGAACTTTAAACGTAAAGAATTACCATTATACAAAGGCTTAAATCTACATATGTAAATAAGTATACAAATTTAATTTTATGAAAGAAATGCCTGACCTCAATATGCTTAATGACAAGCTAAATAAATCTATTTTCAATTCTTAATAAAGCTATATAGCTATTAAAAGCTATATGGCTAAATCAAGAGATTCTACTGGACCCTGTTATTTAAACATTGTAAAATTTAAATGCATTTTTCTTATTGATTTTTCAAGTTTTATGCAACACCTGAAAGTTCCACACAATAAATTGATATGCTTCTATTCAGTTTTTAGCTCTACTGGTCAGAGACCAGAAGAGCTTATGCGATAGTAATGCGTCCGGCGTCCGTCCGTCTGCTGTCCGTCTGTCTGTAAAAATTTTTTCAAAGCGCTACTCCTCCTACAGTTTCAGTCTGATTTCAGTATAACTTGGCACACAAGTAGACTACACAAAGATACACAAATTAGTGCATCGGTTTTGGATTTCGATGAGTGGAGTTGCCGTGGTTACTAAAAATGGAAATTTCTGTGAAATTTCTTTAAAACGCTACTCCTCAGGACCTACAGTTTTGGTCGGATTTCAATATAACTTGGCACACAAGTAGACTACACTAAGATACATAGAATAGTGCATCGGTTTTTGATTTCGATGAACGGTTGTTGCCATGGTTACTAAAAATAGAAATTTCTGTGAAATTCCTTTTAAACACTACTCCTTCTACAGTTTTGGTCTGATTTCAGCATAACTTGGCACACAAGTAGACTACACTAAGATACATAGAATAGTGCATCGGTTTTAGATTTCGATGAACGGTGTTGCCATGGTTACTAAAAATAGAATTTTCTGTGAAATTCCTTTAAAACGCTACTCCTTCTACTTTTTTTGTCCGATTTCAATAAAACTTGGCACATAAGTACACTACACTAAGATACATAGATAGTGCATCGGTTTTTGATTTCGATGAATGGTGTTACCATGGTTACTAAAAATAGAATTTTCTGTGAAATTCCTTTAAAATGTTATTCCTTCTACAGTTTTAGTTTGATTTCAAAATAAGTTGGCACACAAGTAGACTACACAAAGATACATAAAATGTTACAATGGTTTTTGATAAGTACAAACTAGTAGAGCTACAGTCTCGACAGAGACTTCTGGTTACTTTATTGTGGTACATATTTCATGATTTGGGGTTCGCCGCCATGCTTACTCATCAGCTACTTCCTCCCACAGCTTCTGTTTTTTTCTCAGCTGTTAATGACGGAGACAGCTTCCTTTTAAGGTATTGGGCCCTAGGGATCACTGTCTCCGCCAAGGCCACGACCCCCCCCCCCCCCCCCCCCCTTACTCCAGCTAGGCATTCTATGTTTTGATTTCTTTTTCCATTATTTTCTGTCGCAGACGAGAATAACTTATTGCCGCGTAGAAAAAAGTAAAGGACTATTGCGTTTGCACAGCGTTCCTCACTACGAATATTTATATATCCTGGAAAAGAGATTTCCAAGACCATATCTTACGAATTGTTCGTAAGTTAAGGTTACGGTAAAAACTTATGAAAACATTAGTAATGCAGAAGCATCGTATCTTAAGTGAAAAGTTACGGACTTCGTAAGTCAGACTTTTTTCTTATAATAAGTATAGTACAAGAGGCCCACGGGCGTTATAGGTCACCTGAGTATTGTGTAACAACTTTCAAACAATTAACTTTGGTTCGTGTTTTAAACCAGAGGCATAGAAATTCACGATTTTTAAAGAGATACCATTGCTTATCATGATTATAAACTTTGCATGATTACTCTATTTACTTAATACCCAGAGGTAGATCAGAGTAACAAAGAGAAAATTCACTTCCACTTTAGAACTAGTTTTGCACCTCACCCCAAAGGAACCACTGACCCTGGGGCCACAAGTTTCAAAATTTTGCAAATTTTATCATAAAATGGTTGATCAATACCAAAGAGCAGATTTCAAAGCGGGGGAGGGGGGAGGGGCATAAATAAAAATCATTTTGCTAGATGCACCTTTCTTCATCAGAAATATATATACTTGGATCATTGGCATAAAACCCAGGAGCAAAGCAAAGATTTTCAAAGAATTAATGTATATCCGCTATATAATCGATATCAATAGAGCCCCTCTCTAACACCAGAACCCCTGACCCTGGGGGCCATTAAATCCACAATTTTGGAAGAGGCACTCTTGCTCATCATAACTATGTACTTAGTTAGCTTATTTAATACCCAGGAGCAGAGATGAAGATTTTCAAAGAATAAATGCATTTTCACTATATAATCAATAGAGCCCCTCCCTAGCACTAGAATTCCTGACCCTTGGGCCATAAAATTCACAATTTTAAAAGAGGCACTCTTGCTCATCATAACTATGTACTTAGTTAACTTAATACCCAGGAGACGAGAAGAAGATTTTCAAAGAATAAATACAGTTTCACTATATAATCAATAAAGCCCCTCCCTAGTACAAGAATTCTTGACCCTGGGGCCATAAAACTCACAATTTTAAAAGAGGCACTCTTGCTCATCATAACTATGTACTTAGTTAATTTATTTAATACCCAGGAGACGAGAAGAAGATTTTCAAAGAATAAATGCATTTTCACTATATAATCAATAGAGCCCCATCATAACACCAGAACCCCTGACCTTGGGGCCATAAAATTCACAATTTCAAGAGGCACTCTATTTAAAATTATGAAAACAAAGTTCATAAATCATGAATTTTATGATATTCAGTAAATATTTTTAGTTTGTATATTTGTTTATAAGCAAAGTTATTATTATTAGAATAAATAATAATGTATCTATAGCTATAGCTTCCTTTACTGCTTCTAGAATTGCTTATAATCTTGTCCACTGACCCGACAATGAGTAAATCCTCTAAGTTCCTAGTGTCTTTCCTGATATACTTTATTTTATCAAATAAAATATACAACATGACTATCTTAGTAATGTTGTATATTTTATTTGATAAAATAAAGTATATCAGGAAAGACACTAGCTTTATTTCGTAGTCTTTTAAATACTTGAGCAACCTAGCAATTCGCCCTGTTTTGCTCGACATATACTGAAGGAAAATTACCAAAGGGTCATTTAAAAGTTTGATGATTTTTTTTCGTTTCAATTACAGACCCTAAACCGTGCTACTACACCTCAGAAACGAACCGTACCGTTCCGTGCAGAAAGCGTACCGTACCGTGCACAAAGCGTACCGTACCGTCCACAAAGCGAACCGTTCCGTGAACAAAGCGTACCGTTCCGTGCACAAAGCGAACCGTTCCGTGCACAAAGCGTTCCGTACCGTCCACAAAGCGAACCGTTCCGTGAACAAAGCGTACCGTACCGTCCACAAAGCGTACCGTTCCGTGCAAGAAACGAACCGTACCGTTCTTTAGTTAATTATGCAAACCACGCCCCCAATGATTTTTTAATCGTATAATGACCAAATAAGTCATTTTGGTTTATTTCTCGCTACGGCGCCTGTGAAAGGAGGACGGAGGTTGTGTCTGCCTGTTCGAAACACCATTATCAAGTATCAAACGTCTGGATCTTCAACTGCAAAAATAAGGAAACTACTCGAAGCAAACTACAACTGCAAAACAACTAGACAGATTGTGAGCCGATTCCTTATTTGCTACAAAATATAAAACAACTGGTTGTGTTTGTGGTCAAAGGTACAGTACAGGCCACGAGTTTTTCCCGCAAAACACGCACGGGGCACAGTGGACCTCGAACAATGTCGGCGTCTTTGAAGTCTTTCATTTTCATACTACAAGTTTTAGCAAATTAAATCAATTTCCTTTTGAAATATTAGCTGTATTTAAATATTCGTAATTTAACAATACAGATATTTAAACTGATATTATAAGATGCCCCAAAATTCAATATAATTGTGCTCGTGCCCGGGGAAAAAAACCGCCTTAAATGTGCACATGTACATTAAGGTCAGACATATTCCTCAAAATCTGTTTTGTATATCTTTGTAATGTATGAAAAATATTCAAAATTTTAGTAACACTCTGATTTCTAAACCAGTTTCTGTTTTTATTTTCTAAGCCTTTTTATAAAATCCAAACACTTAAACATTTGAAATTGGAAAATTATTTTTCTTCCCTAAAGGATTATATAAGAAAAACTACCCCTGGTATCTTGCAGAAATGACTGGTAAGGTACCTTAAGTTTTTGTGAGTAAACATGTTTAAGTAGCAATACTTCAATGACAAACTCTTAGAAAAAATTATCTATTATTAAGGAACGTCTCGTCTGTCCTTAATTCATGTTTCATAATCCTATAATTGTATTTGAAATAAAAAAAAGTTCAATAGACTATAACACCACTAAGATAGAACACGCTTTCATGAATTAATTCCCTGGTTGTTTTAATTCTGCTCATTTAAATTATTGATTAAAATCTTATCGGATACAAGATCGTTTTTGTCGTAAGTATGCAATCATATGTAGTATATATCAGATGCGTGATTTTACTAATGAATTATTTTGTAAGAATTTTAAAACATATATAAACTGTCAAATTAAAAAAAAGATCCGTATTAGACTCTCACATTAATTCTGTTAAGATTCGTACTATAGGCGAATCATTGGTGCCGTTATACTTGCACTGAAAATCTGTAATCATGTAAAATATGGATTAAAATATTACATGCGGTAAACGTGAAGAATTCTACTGAACAGACAGAGATAATAATCTTACTAAGAAAATTGTGATCAACTTTCACGCTGCATACAAAAATCGCGAGCCGAATTTCTTGCAAATAAAATGTGCAAACTGCAGTATAAATATTACTTCATTCTGAAATACATCTCAGGAAAAATGAAAAAAAAAACAGTTTGCGAAAAAATGAAGATATTATAAGGTTTGTTACACTGTACCCCCATCCCCTTTCTAGAAAGCAATACGAATTAGCTGGTTAAAAGTTCTTTAAAAGACTGCAAAATGGTACGTTGTTGTAAATTAAAATTAATCAATCTACAGGAAACATTTTTATAAGTGTCTGAAAAAAGATAATTTACTAAATAAAATGAAATTAAAAAATGTATATCAATCCTCTTTCAAGCCATATTATGTTTGTTATCCCCCCCCCCCCCTCTAGAAGGCGATACTTATGCGAATTTATGTGACTTTAAATTGTGCTTTTGTAAAAAAAAGATTATAATTCAGGGATACATGCGTATTTATTTTTGTCTGAAAAGGGATAATTTAGGAAGTAAATTTGTAATCAGTGTTGTGGTGAAACCTGGAAGATGAGTTTGCTGGATGTCTGTTGAGCGATTTAATACACTTGATGTGGTCGGAACTAAATACCGGTAATTTGAAAGGTGTGTTAAACACACGCCCCCCCCCCCTCCATCCCCCGTCTCTCCGGTAGGTGACCCAATATTTTTTTTAGACAGGTGTGAACTATGAACTGACCAAAAGAATGTTTCAAATCACAGGAGAAAATCTTCCTGCGTAAACAGACTGTCAAGGTCACCTAGCGTCATGCCAATTTGATTGACAGGTGATGCACGAGGATTTCATGCGGCAGCATGCATGTACAGAGAACGGATTATTCATTGCACAACAGTTGTAAATGGGTTGATTTAATAGCATCATAGACTGATTAATTGTGACTTTGGCGATGTAAATAAATGGAAGAATGAGAATAAATACAAGTTTTTATTTTTTTTTCAGATAATGTACATGTATTAAGGGTTTGCATCTTTCCCCCTCTCTCTCTCTCTCTCTCTCTCTCTCTCTCTCTCTCTCTCTCTCTCTCGCGACATTGTTTTTACAGACTTAACAAGAATAGAATAATTTTATAAAATAAAGAAAAACTTCTAAAAATAATTACTTAATACACTGAAAGGATTATTGAAAACATAAATACCTGTCTGTGAAAAGAATATTTCTTGTTTCGAGAAAGCGCTCGGAAGTTATTGTATCAATTTCGTGTGTCTGCTGTTGATTTTTGTATTTATTTTGTTTACTGATATTTCTCTTCTGAAGCAAACGTTTAAGCGATAGATCTACAATCTATGTGCATAACGTTATATATGTATAGAACAAGTATATACCCGGTATATATTAATTCCTTTTAATTATGTTACAACTTTATTTTAAAGTAAAAAAAAAAAATATTTCATTTAATTTTTTTTTCTTTTTCAAATGAAGGGTCAGCATACGTAAACGAAAATATTTACGAATTCTGTATATATTAATACATATCTATACATAATGCCAAAGACATCGGTGGGATGATGTTTTTTCTTCCTTTCATTTTTTTTTTTACATTTTTCCTCCATCACAGCTGTAGTGTAAAATGATAATTAAAACCGAGAAATTAATTTGTTAAAGCTGAAATATAATTATAAACATGCATTAAGTACTTCAAAAGTTATTTAAAATGGATAATTTTTTAGCAGCCAATCAAGAATTAAAGCTAACAGGCTCCGCCCACTTCATTTGCATGACTTTTCTCAAAGCGTACCGTTCTCAAAACGAACCGTTCCGTGCTAGAAACGAAACGTACCGTCCACAAAGCGTACCGTTCCGTGCACAAAGTGTACCGTACCGTTCTCAAAACGAACCGTTCCGTTCACAAAGCGTACCGTTCCGTGCACAAAGCGTACCAAACCGTACCGTTCAAGTGGTGTAGTAGCACGGTTTAGGGTCTGTAGTTTAAACATGCATGTACATTTTGTTTTTACTGTAAATATCTAAATATATCTGAATCAGATATCGAATTTTCCTTCAAGATGATATTCTAAGAATCACAGATTTGTTTGATTTAAATAATAATATGTGTGAATTAATTAGCATGGTAATAAAAACACAGGTGTATACTAAAGTTGGGTCAGCTTAGGTAAATAACAATGTTGAACCATCCATGTCTTTCCGATCAATGTGTTAATTCTAGTGAAAACATCTAATAACTGTTAGTTTAATTGAAAAGTTCATACCTCAAATGACGAAGGTAAATTACTTACCTAACAGTACACTAATTGAATTCCTTTATCCCTACTATAATTATGCCCAGTTTGATTTATAACTTAGTTATTTTTTTCTTTTTTCTCAACAATAATATATTTACAAACAAGATACAAATCAGATGACATGATGGTCATCCGATAAACCATCTCATGCATTTATTTATTGACATGTACCACCAAAGTAGTATAAACGGCCTGGCCGGACGGGTCAACTGAGTGCACTTTTGGGTCTGGGGGGATAGGCGGTTCAACTGAGTGCAGCCCCCGTGGGGGGATAGGCGGGTCAAGGGAGTGCAGATTGGGGTGTGTGGGGGATAGGGAGGTCAATTCAGTACATATAGCCCCTAAATACGGGGTGTTTAC
The DNA here is from genome assembly GCF_032062105.1 of Saccostrea cuccullata. Lineage (NCBI taxonomy): Eukaryota > Metazoa > Mollusca > Bivalvia > Ostreida > Ostreidae > Saccostrea > Saccostrea cuccullata. The sequence goes on along the minus strand of NW_026934751.1, from coordinate 33,027 downwards.
ACTGTGTTTACATTATATACTATACGCTGCTACTACGATTTTGTCAGCGACTCAAGAATTTGATTATGACGTCACGCTTTCATTCACAGTCTAGCCAGCCTAGTCTAACCGGTTCAAACTGGATTTCCTCAAAACAATAACAAATAACACACAAGACAAAACAAAGAACACAGATTTTTATTCAGAATGAAAATACAACCATTTACTTTTTCTTCTTCTGTGCCTTTTCTGTCATCAGGGATAGTTTCCTCTTGTGAGTAGTGCTGGGTCCTGGATTCTCTCTGTTGTGTTCCTTTTTCTCTTTTTTGTCTCCTTCTTTCACTAGAGGTTTGGTCTGGTGTGTCCCTGAAGTCTTCCTTCCTAGTTGGCGAATCTTTTCCATCACTTCTTTTCTAAAATCACCTATATCATTATGAATTATCTGCATGATAAAGGCCATTTGATTCAAGATACCGCATATCAATCTCCTGTCATCTACGTCCATAAGATCCTGTGTTTCTGGTACTGTCTCCTTTTTATTTTCCTCTGCCATATTTTACCTGTGTCGAGTTCCAAGTACTAACGAAGAATGATCTTCCAAATCCAGCGCTGGTTTATATACCTTTACTGTAAGGGCCGTGTGCATCAATATGTTTTACCTACGTTTTTATACCTGTAGCATCATCTTTTTTTACCTGTTGCATCATCTTTTTATATCTGTTGCATCATCTGTAAGGACCGTGTGCAAAAAATTAGGGCCGTGTGCATAAATATGTTAGACTTACCTTTTGATCGTACTGTGTACGATTTTGTACACAGTCTAGTCAGCGAGCTACCTATGCATTATGACGTCATACACTTGTAAAATTAAAGTTTCATTTTCACTTTTGTTTCTAAGAAGTGAACTTAGATTTTCAGAAAATGTAGGACTATCTTTTGTTTTTCCTCTCTTTTACTATGATGATTTTCCTGCGGTGAAGCTTTTCTTGTTTAAAGCTCAATTTCTCTATCACCACTGAAGTAATCATCCTGATGCATTTTTGCCATGTGCATGTTTAGACCACTCTCATTTTTAAAATCGTTTCTCTGACATATTCCACAGGTAATTTTGTGTTTACATTTCCTATGAAGGTCATAATTGCATTTAATCATAATTATATGTAAACTTCTGATTTGAATGTAAATGCTGTATTTATCCTCATTTCATGTGATTTACAGTTGTATAACCAGTGCATGTAACTCAGAGTGCATTTAATATTTCTATGATGGGTCATTCTATAATTGAATTTAAACCAGAAAAATGTTCACTAAATGTTGGTAAAATACATGGTATCTTTTACATTTCTGTCCCTTTTGTCTGTAAATTATTGCTTTACTTACATTGTAAAATGAGGTTAATTGTGTATCACTGAATTGTATGATTTTTTCAGGATCAGCTGAGATGTTATTTCACTGAATTATTTAATTGATAGGCTTATTTGGCATATATTTGGATATCTCTGTTAAGTTTTTCTTGTTTTTTAATTGTTTACATTTCCTATGAAGGTCATCTTTGCATTTAAGCATGATTATATGGTTAATTTAATTACTGTGTAATACTTATGTAATCTGTTGTCTCTAACTTACATTCATATAAGCACACCCTTATTTAACCTAAAATATATTAACACATGATTAAGGGATTTTCAGAATATTAATAAGTCCTTTTGTATAAATTATGATATAATTTCATAATTCATTATGTATGTTACCCATTGAATTCAGACTTACTAAATGGTGATCAAAGAGATATTAATTAGGAAACTAATAAGAGAAAAGGAGGAATTTACAAAAGATTAATCCTAAGTCATTTTCTTTCTGTTTTGATTCTAAATATGTTTGATATATGGCATACATATATTTTCATTTTCACTTTTGTTTCTAATAATGAGCTTTTCAAAAAATTAAGGACTACATGTTGTACTGTGATGATGCTAAAAAAGATGTATTTTTCTGTATGCAGTACTGATAGGTATTAAACCAAAATTGAATCTGCCGTTAATAAAAAGTCTTTTAGTGTCTAAATAATTAATTTGATAATCATTTTATTTGTGATATTAATACAGTAATTGTGCTTTTTTTAATTATCTTAAGATAACATGATGAACTTTTCTCATCTGGAGTTAATGTTGAAAACAATTTTTTGAGATTAAAAACAAATATTTTCATGATTTTTTTGGCATTGTACATGTTTGTTCAGGATTTAAACATGCAATGTTTCATGTAGTAAAGTCATAATATTAAAATGGGTTTTATCATTTTTTTTTTTGCAGTCCTCAACATGGAAGAATTGGTTTGTTCTTAACCATCTATAATCCATTCTCTATGAAGTGAAGCCTGGCTGCTGTCTTCCTTTGGAAATACACAGTTAGTCAACCAACATAGAAACACACAATTAGATGGATATGATTGTTTAGTACGATGGGCACAGAACCACCAAGAAGCTCTACCCCCGGAGGTAGAACAAGTATTTCAGGAAGCGAACACTATCATGGAAACCCCTCAGGATTTGTGGTTACAATGCCTAGCCTTATCACATCATGCGACGACCATGGGGAGACTAGCTACCATACATTTTCTATGTCGACATATGAAAACAATTCTGCCCCAGAAATGGTACGGACTGAACCTGACCCGTTATTTCGGAAACCCTTACAGTTTCCTGACCCATCCCCAAGCGGCCAAAGTGATTTTACTGTGGCAGGACTTAGATGCGATGGAGAAAGTATGTATTCAATACGGAATGAAATACCTGGAAATTTCACACAGGCTAAGAAATCAGTGACTTTTAATACCAGCCTCAATCAAATCTACGAATTACCCCCCGAAGACCGGAGAAGTCCCTGGATGCAATTAGTAGCGGATCGAATACGATTTCGGAGGAGAATTCGACAGTTAGAAGCTTTGTTAGTTTTTAAGAAATAAAATAAAAAATCATGTAATACTACATAAGTGTTATGTTATTGTATGACGTCATATACAGTCGGGTTCGGGTTCCCTGAATTTCGCTTTGTCACTGTGGTGGGCGTGTTTTCCAAAAGCGATTTTTTTGTGTTAGCCAATCACATTTGATCACATGATGGATTGTTGATGTTTTGCCGCGATATTTGACTATCGTCTGCTATTGTTTATAAATACAGACCCTCCGAGCGCTCAGCATCATTCCTTCGTAGCTGATTACAGAGAAGAAAGAAGAAGATGGCTGGTAATTTTTACTACGAGGACCTATACCTCATCCCGGGGATTGTATTTGAGAACATATTAATCCTGAGGAGGCTGGACATTAACCAGGAACTCATGCGGATCAATTTGGCCAGATTCCAGGTCAACACCAACAGAGGGAGAAGGGCCCACCCTTACAGGAGGGAGGCACCCCGCTCACCACCGCCACCCAGACCCGTTACCCCGACCCCCCAGGTACAGGCCAAGACCAGGGGCGGATTCCCCCCTTGGGGTTTGCCGTCTCCACCTGGGAGATTTTATGTTCCCTTTGCATGACGGATGGGGAGCCAAGCAACTTCGTCTGCAGCCGCTGCTTACAGCGTCCGGCATGCCTCTTGTGTGCTGCCCGGATCTTGGAGCGGGGTCTACCATGCCCCTTATGTCGGAATTCCAAACCCATAATACAGCCCGTGACCAGAAGGCCAGACAGAGACGGGGATAGTGATTCCGACGAGGATAACATGCAAGTCGGCTAGATGGTCCATCACCTACTGGCCCATTAGAAGGTACCGGGGGACCCACCAGAAACCAAAATGAAAAAAAAAAAACAAAAAAAAATTTAAAAAACAAAAAAATTACAAAAAAAGGCCCTTTTAAGGGCCGCCCAATTGTTTAGAAAAGATGCCTTCTGTACAGAGGTAAATAAGAAACGTTATATGTGTCTTGGAAAAAATACAGTCAAAGAAACGATTGTATCTTAGAAAAAAAGATGATCTTTTTTATACAGTCAAAAATAAGAAACGTTATGTGTTCAAAAAGAAAAAAGAGTACCTTATACAGTCGATAAAAAAGAAAAGATTACCTTATACAGTGGGCAAAAACAAGAAACTGTGTGTGTGTGTGTGTGTGTGTGTGTGTGTGACTCAAGTTATAACACCAGGTCACTTTTTAAAAATTTTTATAACTTTTTTTAATAACTTTTAAATTTTTTTAACTTTTTAAAACTTTAAATTTTTTAAATAATGATAATCAATAGTCAATAGGAAAGTCCCTTTTTTTTTTTTAAAAAAATAAATTCCTATAGCACATAGACATATATTTTTTATTTTTCATCAAACAATAACAACACATACATACATACACATACACATACACTTAATGTGGATGAAGAATGTACACCTGTTTGTCATAAGTTTGTGCAAATTGTTCAATATGTCTATAATGAGTCCAGTTTCCTTTGGCTAGTCCACATGCAATCTTGTAAGGAAAAGCATAAGTCTGGTAAGGTAAACTTTCCCCCATTTCTTGTAAACAAGTTTGAAACCATTGCTCTCTATTTTGTGCTTTATCCTGATAATGGAAATTCTTTTAGGTCGGTGACTTGCTTTTCCATAATCCCATTGAGCTAGTAAACAAATGACCACAGGGGTTTGTGAGGTTAACACCTTAATAGTGCCTGGAATTTCTCTATCTTCTTCTACAGCTAAATTTCTAGTCCCTAGAGGTCTGCGGGTGGCATAGAGATTGGCTTGTGGGAATTTCTCTGCAATACTTTGACTCAATCCGTGAGCTTTTGAGTGGATCATGATCTATAAAGTAAATACGAATGATTTTCAAAGCAGTACAATTCTTTTCATGTAAAATTTTCTTTCATAAAACATTTGGATACTTAAAAAATCAGGGGATGTGTATGTCATACGTTGTTAACACCCCAGTGTCACTACAGTGTTTGATTTTGGTAAAAAAAAAAAAAACCATCAAGACTTGTAAAGGATCTAAAAAGCAAATACAAATTGTTTTTATTCTCATGACATTTTATTTTTCTTAAAAATATATGTCAGAAAAAGGCTAGATTCCCAGAATCCTTATGTATCTCATAGTATGATTTTCTGAAAATCTGTTACCTCTGACCCCCCATTGTGTCTATAGGTAAACCTATATTAGCTTGTTTTTTACCCTGATCATGATTCTTTTGAAATAAAAACTATATCCACACTCTTCCCTAAGTCCCTTCTCCCTAACCCACATGAGTTTTCCTGGTCTCACCCTCTAAAAAGACTTAAAAGGCTTATTTTATACACTCGGGTCACTGGATTTCGCCTCGTCGCTTCGAGGTTTTTTACTTTTTTCTCCACGATGGATGCATGTCATGTATCAATTCTAGTATGAAAAGAAGCAGGAAACCTACTTTGTTTAGACCTGTATCATGCTGGAATCCTACTATGAATACATACTAAATAATCCATGAAAAGGTATAGGTCCCCAAGTACAAAACACACACAATTTCAGTTCGCCATGAGATTTCACTCTCGCCATCGAGGTGCTCTCTTTAACGTCCGTCACTTGTGCATAAATACCGACGCTCGCCAGCAGTCGACGTCATTCTGTTAGTAGCGGCTTATAAATCTTTACCATACGCCGTCTCCACGGCCAGACTTTTACATTCCTTCACATCATCTAGTGCCTTCTCTTCCTCCAGTTCCTGACGCATCTGTTGGCCTTTCCTCTCATCTCCTGACGCATCTGTTGGCCTTTCCTCTCATTTAAACGGTTGGTGTTTCTATCCTTGGTGTGGTGAATCCGATCGAAATCGAAGTCCCGAGATGACGATTTTATTCCCCCCGTTTTGGGTCCACCAGTTAGGACGAGGACATTGGCAGCCTTATTGAGTGCCTGCTAAGGTAGTAAACCCCTTTGAGAAAAAAAATCACTTTTAAACCAAACGGCTCTTTTAAGAGCCAACCAAATGTTTAGAAAAGATGCCAACTTATACAGAGGTAAATAAGAAACGTGTGTGTCTAAGAAAAGATTACCTTTAAAAAATACAGTCAAAGAAACGTTGTGTCTTAGAAAAAAAGATTATCTTTTTTAAAAATACAGTCAAAGAAACGATTGTGTCTTAGAAAAGATTATCTTTAAAAATACAATGGTAATAAGAAACGAATGTGTCTAAGAAAAAAAAGAAAACCTTCTTATACAGTCCAAAAAAAAAACGTTGTGCGTCTTAGAAAAGATTACCTTCTTATACAGTGGGTAAACAAAGAAAAAGATTACCTTCTTATACAGTGGGTAAAACAAGAAAAGAGTACCTTATACAGTCAACAAGAAACATTGTGTGTGTATCTCTCAAGTTATAACACCAGGTCACTTTTTTTTTAAAAAATAAATTTTTTAAACTTTTTTTTAAAAATTAACTTTAATTTTTTTAAACTTATGAATTTTTTAAATTAACTTTAACTTTTTTAACTTTTCATAATAATAATCAATAGGAAAGTCCCTTTTTTAAAAAATAAATTCACATCAATCACACATTTTTTAAATTTTTTATTTTTTTCATTAAAACAACAATAAGACATACATACACTTTATGTGAATGAAGAATGTACACCTATTTTGTCATAAGTGTGTACAAATTGTTTTTTCAATATTTTAAAAAAAAAATATTCAGGTAAATCTAAATCTCTTGGACTACTTTGTTTCTCACTTTTTTACTTCATAGTCACCTTGTTATAAAAGGTTCTTTCCAATTCTGGGGTACTGTGAGACATATCAAAACAAGTTAACCCATGAATCTTTTTGTACATGTATCTCTCATGACAGCTGTATTTCATTTGAATGAATCCTCTCACATATATAGTTCTCCAGTTTCTGGATGCCTTTCTTTTTGTACATCAAGTATTGATAATCGCTTCAATGATTTGATCTACATCTTCCTGTCTGCACCCAGTTAAATCAAATATCCAATTTTTGGCACTCTAAATCTGTCTTTTTTAAAGCAATATAACGATTGAATGTATTTTCTTTATGTTTGTTTTGATAATGAACCTTAATATCTTCCAAGAGCTGACTTTGGACTTCTTTCACTTTGACTTTCTCCTCTGTGGGCTAAAAATCATGTGTCTTTAACAACCAACTGTTTTCTCTTATCATCTGTAAACTATTTCTTCTCTAGTCAAAGGTCTTTCATGGTAATCCAGGTTACCCTCACCCTCTATTGGTAATAAATGGTTATATTCCTCATTGACTTCTTCTGTAATCAAGGGTCTTTCTATGTAATCTTTGCATCATTAGGATCACCCTTTTATAGACACAATATTCTTCTTGAGAAATGATCTCAATAGTCCCATCATCATGTATTTGAATTGGTATACATCTTTTTCTTAGAATCTCAACCGTGTCTCTCTTTTCATTGCACCTGCCTCTGTAAGGATTTCATCTGTGATCTAGAAACTTCTCTTTCCAAACTGAATTTTACCCATTCCTTTACTCTTTTCTTTACTAGAGGTGTTACCCATGGTTGAGACAACAACAGTACTGAGTGTTTTTAATTTCACACCTTGAATTTATACTTTTCTGTGAAACTATCATGGAAAAAAACCAGAAGTCTCTGTCGAGACTGTAGCTCTACTGGTTTATACTTAAAACAAAGGAAGAGAAAAGTAACAGTTGGGACTTCAGACTTTAAATCATAAATAGAAAAATCACTCATCAAAATAAAAACCAATGCACAGAATTGTGTATCTGTATAGTCTACTTGTGTGCCAGTTAAATCAAAGACCAAAACTCAGGAGCAGTATTTTTGAAAGAATTTCACAGAAATTTCTATTTTCAGTAACCATGGCAACATTGTTCATGTGAAATCAAAAACCGATGCACAGAATTTTCTAACTTTAGCAAAAAACTAACATTTTGAAATTTTTTAAGACATGAATTTTTTAAATTTTTATTTTTGTTTTCATAATAATAATCAAAATAAAAACCAATTACTTGTGTGCCATTATACTTCAGACCAAAACTGCAGGAGGAGTAGCATTTTGGAATTTCACAGAAATTTCATTTTTTAGCCATGGCAACATTTTTCATTGAAATCAAAAACCGATCAGAATTATGTATCTGGTGTAGTCTACTTGTATGCCAAGTTATATCAAAATTTTTTCAAACTGTAGGAGGAGTAGCATTTTGAAAGAATTTCACAGAAATTTCTGTTTTTAGTAACCAAGCAACACCGTTTTCAAATCAAAAACCGATGCATCTTATAAACTTGTGTGCCAAGTTATACTTCCAAATCTGTAAAGAGTAGCATTTCAAAAGAATTTCAAAGAAATTTCTATTTTTAGTATCCAAGGCAACACCGTTCATCGAAATCAAAAACCGATCACAGAATTATGTATCTTAGTGTAGTCTATTGTGTGCCAAGTTATAATGAAATTGGACCAAAACTGTATTAGCATTTTGAAAGAATTTCACAGAAATTTCTATTTTTAGTAACCACGGCAACACCGTTCATCGAAATCAAAAACCGATGCAAAGAATTATGTATTTTAGTGGTCTACTTGTGTGCCAAGTTATACTGAAATCTATCTGTAAGGAGTCATTTTGAAAGAATTTCAAAGAAATTTCTATTTTAGTAACCACGGCAACACCGTTCATCGAAATCAAAAACCGATGCACAGAATTATGTATCTTAGTGTAGTCTACTTTTGTGCATTATATTGAAATCAGACCAAAACTGTAGGAGGAGTAGCATTTTGAAAGTTTCACAGAAATCTATTTTTAGTAACCACGGCAACACCGTTCATCGAAATCAAAAACTGATGCACAAAATTATGTCTCTAGTGTAGTCTACTTGTGTGCCAAGTTATATCTGAAATCAACCAAATCTGTGTCTTTTGAAAGAATTTCAAAGAAATTTTTATTTTTAGTAACCATTGCAACACCTTCATCGAAATCAAAAACCGTGCAAGGTATTTCATGTAATCTTGCCATAATACTGAAATTGGACCAAAACTGTAGGATATTCTTTTGAAAGAATTTCACAAAATTTCTATTTTTAGAACCACTTTTCATCAAAATCATTCCGATGCACAGAATTATGTATCTTAGTGTTTTTTGTGCCAAGTTATATTGAAATCAGACCAAAACTGTAGGAGGAGTAGCATTTTGAAAGAATTTCACAGAAATTTCTATTTTTAGTAACCATGGCAACACCGTTGAGAAACAACAGTACAAAATGAGTGTTTTTAATTTCACACCTTGAATTTATACTTTTCTATGAAACTATCATGGGAAAAAAAACCAAATATTAAGAGGAATTTAAGAGTGATTTTTGAAATATTTGTGATATGTATGTATATTTTGCATAAAATCCCATCCTAGTATTTTAATTTAAGTCCAAAAAACATGGTCATGACACAGTTTCTGATATGAAATAGATCTTTTTTTTCTGTTGTAAAAAGAAAAATTTTCACTTCTATAAGTATTTTTTTTTCTTCAGAAAACATGTTTCTCAAACTCCATAACTCATTGAAAGCAATGAGGTAGATGACTATTACTTTAAGTACAAACTCCTTTCATTTTTTTTTTTTAAATCCTGGTAGTTTTCTTTTTCTGGCAAAGTTTAAATGTGATTTTAAATAACATGCAACTTTGATTTGTATAAAAGTTTAAAAATCATCTTTCATTTTTGACAATACAGAAAGATGAGCTATACCATTGATCACTATACTATAAAAATGGAATTTAAATCTTTACATTTATTTACATTTCCTCCAATTCTATACTGAACACACAACTCCTGTTTTGGTAATCATCTTTTTTATGGTTAAAGGGGGATAACCTACTTTTCAAAAAGGCTGTTTTGTTAACAAACAAAAAATCAAATGGATTTATTCAGGTTAAAAAAAAATTTCATGGAGGGATGAGGGATACCACTGATCACTATACCTTAAAAAAGTATTTTAAATCTTTACATTTATTTACATATCTCCCCATTTTATACTGAATACCCAACTCATGTTTTGGTAATCATCTTTTTTATGGTTAAAGGGGGATAACCTACTTTTCAAAAAGGGTGTTTTGTTAACAGACAAAAAATGAAATGGATTTATTCAGGTTAAAAAAAAACAATTCATGGAATTTTTTCTCTGTTTTCTTCTTTTTAATGTCATTTATCTTCTTACTTTTTTTTTCAGTTCTTGGTAATACTATAGAATAAAATCTGTATGAGTATGAACTCTCATTATTTTTTTTTTCCACTTCATGTTTTGTCGTTGTTGTTGTTGTTGTTGTTTAAATTGAGCTCTTCTCTGTAATATTTCAGCATTTCTTTTCCTGAGCTCTAATTCTCGATCTTTATTTTCATCAAGAATTTGATCTAATTCTTTCTCCCGTAGTTGTCGTTGTCGTTGTTGTTCTAATTGAGCTCTTCTCTGTAATCTTTCCGCATTTCTTTTCCTAAGCTCTAATTCTCGATCTTTATTTGCATAAAGAATTCGATCTAATTCTCTCTCCCTTTTTCTTCCATTTTAATAATCGTTGAGCATGTAACTGTTTTTCTCTAGTAGAATCCATGACCCCCCGGCAGGGAGCTGGCTCTGACAGTAGAATGAGCCGAAAGTCGGAGAAAAGCCGTATTTAAACAGTGGATGACGCCACAATGCATAGGTAAGTCCAAACCTATTTTTGCACGCGACCCTAAGTTTTTTTGCACACGGTCCTTACAGATGATGCAACAGGTATAAAAAAGATGATGCAACAGTAAAGGTATATAAAGCGGAGCTGGACATGGAGGATCAGTCTTCGTTAGTACTTGGAATTGGACACAGGTAAAAATGGAGCAGACAAAAAATATGACAGAGGAAACGGTGTATTGTTGGTGTATTAATGGAGAACATCTTGGAGAATGGATGAAAACTAAAGAAGAAGCCATCCAGAATTTTTATGAACGCAACAGAAATTATTTAAAATGGCCACGGAATTTCAAGTACAAAAAATTTTGGTTGGTAAAAAGAGTGGAATTGGATCCTGAAGATTATGACACCAGAGTGGAAAAATACTGTCTAAAGGAGAAAACAAACTATTGGGGTTCCTTTAGGTCTATTTATAAAGCGTGTGTATATTATCGCATCCCTTTATTGCCTGAAGGAAAACAATCTCAAGAAAAAGGAGAGGGAAAAATTAAGAAGACAGTGTATGTTTGTATTTTGATTCTGAATAAAAATCTGTGTTCTTTGTTTTGTCTTGTGTGTTATTTGTTATTGTTTTGAAGAAATCCAGTTTGAACCGGTTAGGCTAGGCTGGCTAGACTGTGAATGAAAGCGTGAGGTCATAATCAAATTCTTGAGTCGCTGACAAAATCGTAGTAGCAGCGTATAGCATAATGTAAACACCCCGTATTTAGGGGCTATATGTACTGAATTGACCTCCCTATCCCCCACACACCCCAATCTGCACTCCCTTGACCCGCCTATCCCCCCACAGGGGCTGCACTCAGTTGAACCGCCTATCCCCCCAACCCCAAAAGTGCACTCAGTTGACCCGCCCGGCCAGGCCGTTTATACTACTCACCAAACTCTGATTGTACCTTTTTAGTGTAAACAGTATTTAAGAAAGAATCCAAATTACTTATTTTGTCTTTTTTTCTCAACAATAGTATATTTACAAATAAAGATAGAAATCAGATGACATCAGATAAACCATCTCATGCATATATTTAATGACATGTACCACCAAACTTTGATTTGTACCTTTTTAGTGTAAACATTAAAAAAAGAATCCAAACATGCTGCTTTCCTTGAACATTAAACCCCCCAAAAATTACTTTAAAATAATGTAATCAAAAGTAATCACAAGTAATCATGATTATATTAAGTAAAAGTAATCATATTTATTTTATTAATTTAAAAAATTAATTTAATCTATTACCTTCAAAAGTAATCGACCCCATCCCTGCTCTAGCTCATCATAAATATGTAATTAGTTTATTTAATACCAAGGAGCAGAGATTTTCTATGAATAAATACATTTTCACTGTATAATCCATAGAGCCCCTTCCTAACACAAGAACCCCTGACCCTGGGGCCATAAAATCCACAATTTTGGAAGAGGCACTCTTGCTCATCATAACTATGTACTAAGTTCGTTTATTTAATACCCAGAAGCAGAGAAGATTTTCAAAGAATAAATGCATTTTCACTATATAATCAATAGAGCCCTGCCCTAACACCAGAACCCCTGACCCTTGGGCCATAAAATTCACAATTTTGGAAGAGGCACTCTTGCTCTTCATAACTATGTAGTACATTATTTAATAGCCAGGAGCAGAGAAGAAGATTTATAAAGAAATAATGCATTTTCACTATATAATCTATATAGTCCCGCCCTAGCAGCAATAGAACACCTGACCTTGGGGCCATAAAATTCACAATTTTGGTAGAGGTATTATCTGATACATTAGTCTCACAAGTGTATGATTTACGTTTTTAAGCTTTTGCTATTTTGCTTACAAAACTCAGAACCGGGCTATCTAGCAGCATTTTGCGAAAGAAAATTAAGTAGAAAAGTCTAAAGAGCAAAGGCTTTGGTGACATACTTTGTCTCGAAATATTTGAGCTTTGAAAATATTTGTACAGAAGATATTATTAAAAAACATACAATAGTTTTTGCAAGAGAGCTTATAGCATCTGGCAGTAATGACACAACTATCCTGTTGATAGATGGTATTTACATATATATTCAGAAAAGTTCAAAATATACCTTTCACAGACGGTCACATAGTCTCTTTACAAAGGCCGTCCCCTGGTCAAACCAATTATGATCGTTGCTTCAGATGGATATATTAATGATAATCTTGGACCATTTCTGGCAAATGGTAAAAATAATGACGCTGCTGTATAAAATAAACATCTTCTTGGGGAGAGGAATGGGCTGTTTAACTGGGTCTTATTTTGAAAAAAGCAGTCAGACTGCAGTCAGAATGTCCATATTTCTTGAGAAAGAAAGAAAAACAGCATACGGTTGAAGAAGCTAACTTCTCGTCTTGAAACTAAGATGAGATGGGTGGTTGAGTCTGCAAACGGTAGAATAAAGAGGTAGAAGTTTTTGGCAAATATAGTCACCATTGCACAAATTCCGACTATGTTCGGATACATGTAGTAGCATCTTTGATCAATGCTTTTAGACCTAAATTGGCAATCGATTCCTATAAGGACCAAACAAAAGCTAAACGTATGCTCGAAAATTACACAGTTAATCTTGTAAGAGAACGTTTAATTAAAGATACGGGTGGAAGGTCACTGTAAAAATGACAAGAATTAATGCCGATGATGGACTGACTGATTTACCGCGTCTTTCTGATGAGTACCTGCGTACATTATTTGGTATAGATCAGCTAAAGCAGGCGTCTTCTTATTCATTAGAACATATTGACGGAGATGGTAGTTACGAAATTTATGTGGGCAAATATATGCCAGATATTATCCAAGCTAAAATTTAATCATGCTTTCAAAGTCATATTTATGGACTCAGTTTAATGCTTTGGATAAGGAAGATACTGTTTAAGTTTGGTATTGCCAACGCAGATTTCTTGTTTAAAATATTATCGGTTAATGAATATTCCCCTGTTTCTTCTTAGTGCGTATTTGACTATATGTACGAAAGTCATTGGCCTACTTCAGAAAGGGTAGGGCACTATAGTGTTTTTCACATATATGAAATGAAACATGAAGATAAGAGCAGTATAACAGACAGCAAAGTCCAAAAACAACACAAAACAGGAGCAGAGCAAACACTGACCTCCAAAACATCAGAGGTGGGATCAGTTGCAATGGAGGAGTAAGCATTACCTGCTGACCGGTCACACCCGCATTGTGCTCCTTGTCATATCGGGTAAAGACGGTGTATAAATAATGGACTAATATGAAAACATAAAAATGTTTTTTTTTTCATTTTTTGCATGACATTAGGCTACAAAAGTTCCGAATAGTTATTCTGTTTAATAACACATCCGATCCACACAAATTGACAGACCATTCTTTAGAGCTGGAAAAATATGCAGTAAATTCGACGTCACTTCTTACTTTATGACGTAATACTTTGAAAATGACATCATATTCTCGAATGCTTAGCATACTAGATTCGCGTTCTTTACGTCCACACAAGAAGATCTTTGAATATCTTCTTCTCTGCTCCTGAGTATTAAATAAACTAACTTTATACATAGTTATGATATGCAAGAGTGCCTCTTTAAAAAATAGAGCATTTTAGGGTCCCAGGGTAAGGGGTTCTAATGTAGGGCTCTGTTGATTATATAGTGCAAATGCATTTATAATTCTTTGAAAATCTTTTTCTGTGCTCCTAGGTATTAAATAAACTAAGTACTGTCGTACTTATGATAAGCAAGAGTGCCTTTTCTAAAATTTTGAATTTTGTGGCCCAGGGTCAGGGGGTTCTGGTGTTAGGGTGGGGCTCTATTGATTATATAGTGAAAATGCATTCATTCTTTGACATCTTCTTCCTTGCTTCTGGGTATTAAATAAACTAACTTTGTACATAGTTATGATGAGCAAAAATGTATCATTTAAAATTGTGGCCCAAGGGTCAGGGGGTTCTGGTGTTAGGGCGGGGCTTTATTAATTATATAGTGAAAATGCGGTAATTCTTTGAAAATCTCTTTCTGTGCTCCTAGGTATTAAATCAGGGGTTCATGTGTGGTAGGGAAACTTCTGATTATTCCTGAATATTACTTTAAGGAGGCTTGGGGGGTCAACAAATTAACCATCAGATATAAATTAATTTTTAGATATGATAGCTTAAGCTGTCAGCTATCATTTGACAAAGAAAAATTTCATACACATTAGTTAAAATTTGATTATTTTTGTATATCTTTATATGGATTAACATTTCTTCCTCTAAAGGAGATTGAAATAGTATAAAAACGACCACCCAGCCCCTTTAAGTACCAAACTATGCAATTATTAAGGTTATAGTGATGATTAGCAATGTCGCCAGCCTATGTGAATGCCATAGCATCTACCTTAAAAATGAATCAAATTCAATCATTTGAAAATTGTTGCATGATTCTCAAGTGACCTATAAGGCCGATGGGCCTCTTCAGACTTGTTAATGATTTATACAAGATGAAATCCCGCGCAAGCGCGGAAAATTAAATGTATAATAAAATGCATATATAGTTACCATTTTCAATAGAAAATATAGTTGTATATGTTGTTTTTACTAAGAGACTATATGTATAGGCTTATAGAAGGAAGAAACACTTCAAAATCCCACATGATAGGGGGTTCAGGTAACCCGACTTACGTATGTAATCGTGCCATTTACACACAATTTATCGATGTTTATAAACGTAATTTTTGCATTATTATTCATTAGCTCTACTGATCAGAGACCAGAAGAGCTTATGCGATAGTAATCACTAATGTCGTCCGGCGTCCTTCTGTCTGTCTATAAGCAATTTTTCAAAATGCTACTCCTCCTACAAGTTTGGTCTAGTTTCAGTATAACTTGGCACACAAGTAGACTACACTAAGATACATAATTCTGTGTATCGGTTTTTGATTTCGATGAACGGTGTTGCCGTGGTTGCTAAAAATAGAAATTTCTGTGAAATTCTTTCAAAATGCTACTCCTCCTACAGTTTTGGTCTAATATCAGTATAACTTTGCACACAAGTAGACTACGCTAAGATACATAATTCAATGCATCGGTTTTTGATTTCTTGGAAGATTTTGCCATGGTTACTAAAAACAAATTTCTGTGAAATTCTTTCAAAATGCTACTCCACTTACAGTTTTGGTCTGATTTCAATATAACCTGGCACACAAGTAGACTACACTAAGATACATAATTCTGTTTATCGGTTTTTGATTTCGATGAACAGTGTTGCCATGGTTACTAAAAATAGAAATTTCTGTGAAATTCTTTCAAAATGCTACTTCTCCTACAGTTTTGGTCTAATTTCAATATAACTTTGCACATAAGTAGACTACACTAAGATGCATAATTCTGTGTATCGGTTTTTGATTTCGATGAACAGTGTTGCCGTGGTTATTAACAATAGAAATTTCTGTGAAATTCTTTCAAAATGCTACTCCTCCTACAGTTTTGGTCTGATTTCAATATAACCTGGCACACAAGTAGACTACACTGAGAACATAAAGAGATTTTATCAATGATCATTATTCTATTTATTGCTGTTGTAAAGTTTCAATTCCCAAAAGCTTAAGTACTTTTCTCTTCCTTTGCTATAAATACAAACCAGTAGAGCTTCAGTCTCGACAGAGACTTCTTGTATTTATCTAGAAATTAAATATAATGATTTTTTTCTACATTGTTTGAACTTTCGTATGATGTGTGTCGTCGCTGTAATATCAAAATGTCGTAAGTTGATTTTTGGTGCGAATTTTTTTTTTTTGCTAATTTGGAATGTGCAATATCGAATACATGTTCTGTCAAAACGTCATGTCTCTAGGCCAATTAGAAAGTGAGATACAGACGTGTGATAAAAGCTCGTATGTCCATTGGATGCAATTTTTTTCTGACAAAAGGTCGTATGTCTCTGGGCACTGACAAGGATGTCAGTTGACGTCTGATATCAAGGTTAAAATTATGATTTTAGTTAAATCTTTTATAATTTTTATTAAAAAATGTGTTCAACATACACAACAAAGTATATTTATTTAATAAACAGAGAAATCAATGGAAAGATTGATGAAAAGTTAGATGTAAGGTTACTTCATGACAAACTGAATTATGTTATCGCAGTTTGTAACTGCAATCAATTTATGAGTTTGTTAATTCATATAATATATTTCAGAGCGTTCTAATATCAGATTCGTACGCTTACAATACATTGCAGGGATTTGTTTCAATACTTTACTGGAGATACGACAATTTGTACAGAAAAAACATCCAGGATAGAAAGGAGAACACTAGACATACGACATTCTGAAAAAAGATGTTTTTTGTCTCTCCTGAAAAGTTGGGATTTTTTACTTACAACAATTTGATATTACAGCGACGGTGTGTTATGTCATTCTGAAAAGTTTGCATTAAAAATTAACCGGTCGAAGTTGTGCTAAAATTGGATACTGGGTTTCATCTTTGATGCATGGCACTGTAATTTTGTCTCCGCGACGTTGATAGCGTCATTTTGATTGGCTTTCCGGGCCGGGGGGGGGGGGCGATTTTTAAGGAATTAATGACATTGACCTATCACAGGAAAGCTTAAATTTTGAAGATCAACATTGTTAATGTTGCATCTCAATGCAATGTGCAGAAGTTTATGTATTTTCGTTTCAAAGGAAAGAGGTCAATTTTACTACGGTAAGTAATCGAAGTATTTTTTATGCAACATACACTATTAGAAAATTTCCTATCTGAATATTGTGGTTTTGTAATAATTTCGGAAAAGAATTCACCCGGATTCCAATCAAAAGTCGTCACCCCGACGCAACTTTTGAACAGTTTCTATGTACCTTTAAATTCATGCACACTTTTGTATCGTACCACAAGAGAAAATAGAAATGTGACATTAAATAATATTCATGATATTAGGATCGACTTATTGGGAAAAAAATCTATGAAACATATTATCATTTCCTACAATGTATTACATATAAACAGGGACCTTATAATATACTAACGGTCCCTGATATAAATGTACAAATTTAATTCTGTTGCCAGGATTTCCTCTAGATTCTTAAATACATATAATGTACTGTATAAAAGCTGAGTAGCCCGAAGTTCTTCTAACTAGGCCCTATAAAATTATTTATAATTTTCTTTGTTAACATGAAACTTTGTGGTTATTTTTTTTTTTTCAGTGAGTGTTAACAATCAGACTTCGGAAAAATGCAAGAATCATATCATGATTATGGTACCCGCCGGTAGTAGCAGATGTCTGGGATAAACTTAACACTCAACTTGTCCAAGAAGCATGGATAATTTAGACTGAATATATAAAATTATTGATTGATACTGAAAAATTTGATATCATGTATTTTAAAGATCGATCTACACTAATTTTAAATAAAGTTGTGAATTAACTGTAGTGAATTCTTTTTTCCCAATCTTTGCCATTTCATATTAATATTGACAGCTTTCTTCTTTGTGATGTCTAGACAGAACTCTGACTTTCAGTGAGCATATTCGATTAAGATCACTATTTGATAAATCTTTTAAGAGTAATAAATTGTAAAGATTTATAAAATTTCATTATTTTTTTCCCAACTTAAATTTTGAAAGCATTATATCAAAAAGACTGTATCGCCCATTTTCACTATTGGTGGCCATATTGGATATTTTGCTGCCATCTTGGATATTATTTAGCTGGCATGGAAACAGAAAATTAGGGCTTGCATAGACCTTTCCGAAAATATATAGTTTGCATACTTCCAAATAAAATTAGACTCGTTACTTAAAAAAACTACCTAGATTTAAAGGATTTTTCTTCCTTTCATGTGCCATCATTAGGTACTCTTTAATAGTTAAATTTCCTTACATAAAATAGCAGTATTCACAGCATTGATAATTTCAGAACTTCTGTTCTACTTGGAATTTTTTCACCAAGTAAATTTTTTGTATTTCTGAATGTGTCCATGTTAGTGCTAGAATATATTTATACCTGAACCCCCTACACACGAAATAGATGTTCGTCCCCACCCCACCTATTTTTGTGAAAAAATTGAAAAAAAAATATCTTTAACTGTTATACAGAGTTATGGATATTGTACTTCAGTTGTTCTTATTTCATTTCCGTGAAGGATAAAAGCAGCGAACATCCACAATTTACCAATTAAATGATCTTTTTTTTGGGGGGGGGGGGGGGGGGGGGGTGGGTGGGTTGGGTCTTAGTATATATACCTTCTCGATATGTAAGAATTGTACCTTTTTTGTCCCCCGCTTGAAAAGTGGGGGATATTAATTTGGGTCTGTCCGTCCGTCCGTCTTTCTGTCTGTCTGTAACGCTTTCGTTTCCACACGGTATCTCGAGAACCCTTTGAGCTTTTGCAATGAAATTTAGCATAGCAACTCCCTATGGACTAAAGAAGACCCCTATTGATTTTGAGGTCAAAAGGTCAAAGGTCAAGGTCATAAATAAGCAAATTCTCTCTGTTAAAACACTTTCGTTTCCACACGATATCTCTAGAACTATTTGAGCTTTTGCAATGAAATTTTATATAACAACTCCCTGTGGCCTAATGAAGACCCCTATTGATTTTGAGGTCAAAAGGTCAAAGTTCAAGGTCGTAAATTTATACATTCTGTCTTTGTGTAATACTATTACTGTAAAAGCACAAATATTCGTGGGGGATTAAGTTTCGTTTATTTCGTTGTTAACAATTATCAACGAAATTAAATGCCACACGAAATTCTATATGACTATATATTGAATAAGGTTACTTTCAAAACAACGAAATAAAATCCACACGAAACTATTGTGGATAACTAAACAACGAAATTTTATCCCCACGAAAATTTGTGCTTCTACAGTATTTCCGGGCGATATTTCAAGAAGATTTTGAACTTATGCAATGTAATTTTATATCAAAACTCCCTAGGACGTCTCTCGCCCCTCTCAAAGTGCTCCGCCCCGTTTGTTTTATTAGTATTTATAGTATTACATGTCGCTATTTTTAGCGCAAGGGCATGAGGAGAGTTATTGCGTATAAAACAGGTTCTCGGCGGACTTTATGTTCTTATTACATCTATTAGAACTGTTTAAGAAAGGCTAAATAAATCAAACACCATGGATTGTGTAAAATTTTGAGAATACCGAACATGAAAACATGAATATATACATGTATGTGACTTCACTACTGCATATACTTCACGCCATTTATAGCGATTCCGTGGTCTAGTGGTATGTCTCTCGCTTCATATGTGAGAGATCCCGGGATCGAATCTCGGCCGATCCTTTTTATTTAAATACTTTTCTTTCTTTTTTTTTTACTAAATGATAGTATTCAGCATGTGAAATGAAAAATTTATGAGGTTATAAAATCATCATTACAGTGTGATAAAAATTCCATATAAAAAATCTTCTATACATATAATGAAGAATAAACAATCAAATCTTTATATGCATATTGACATACATGTATTTTATTTGCTTCAGTATACATGTATACATTTAATAATTCTACAAATTCAGTCAGGGGGAGCCGACTTTTTCCCTAAGCGGGGGACACGAATTCTCTGAATTAGCTTGTTTTTTTTTTTTTACAGATCAATAAGATACATACATGTACACATTCATAAACAAAAACCCAAGTGCCTGAGTAAGAAGCTTCCGTCAATATTGAGATCGGTGAATGAAGAAAATAATTTGCATATTTCGCCTTTATATCGTATATCACAAGGTTATTTTTTTAATATTATTTAAATAAAGTTTGGATTGAGTGATTCAGTGATGACACTTTATGAAATAAAAGATTGCTTGTTGTCGGTTTCATTAAAATCTGCCAGTAGCTTAGATTCGCAAACCGGAAACGCCATCACTTTTATGCTATATCATGGCTGTATACAGAGAATTAAAGTAGGCCTTTAATTTAAAGTACGATATTAAGTATTCGAATGAACTCTTTATATAGTTTACGGACATCATCTTGTATGTACATGTAGTGTATGTAAGAGGAATAAGAACTAACTCTGGTGCACCCGCAAAATTTGTTTATTTGTAAGATTGTTGTAAGTGGACATGTACTGTGCAAATTTGCTAACAATATTTGGGCAGACTTCATCTCTGCGTCGAAACCTTTTGAATATTCTGGGTATAAAAAAAATCTTTCTTGATACATTGATGTGCTCATCGTCGCTACTCACTCATTAATAGGGATAAGCGCCTCGTCCATGACTCCTACCACGCTAAGGAAACAGGCGATGCAGTGAAATTGTTCTTTGATTTTTCTTAAAGAGATCACTGATGATGGAAATTTGATGTTCTGCAAGAGCTCACAAAGGGCTTGACACACCCAAGGTAAACACACTGAGACGGACGATTTCGATACCAAATGAATATCTCCAACTTCTGAATAGAAATCAGCTTTTGCGATGTAACGCAGGGATTGATCTGAACCGCGCCATCCAGACACATGTTGGAGTTTGGTAATGAAACCGCGACGTTCATCAATTTTTAGCTCTACTAGTCAGAGACCAGAAGAGCTTATGCGATAGTAATGCGTCCGGCGTCCGTCCGTCCGTCTTTCTGTCTGTCTGTCTGTAAACAATTTTTCAAAATGCTACTCCTCCTACAGTTTTGGTCTAATTTCAATATAACTTGGCACACAAGTAGACTACACTAAGATACATAATTTTGTGTATCGGTTTTTGATTTCGAGAAACGGTGTTGCCGTGGTTACTAAAAATAGAAATTTCTGTGAAATTCTTTCCAAATGCTACTCCTCCTACAGTTTAGGTCTGATTTCAGTATTACTTGGCACACAAGTAGACTACACTAAGATACATAATTCTGTGTATCGGTTTTTGA
The DNA here is from genome assembly GCF_032062105.1 of Saccostrea cuccullata. Classification (NCBI taxonomy): domain Eukaryota; kingdom Metazoa; phylum Mollusca; class Bivalvia; order Ostreida; family Ostreidae; genus Saccostrea; species Saccostrea cuccullata. Next base: position 11,561 of record NW_026934751.1, on the reverse strand, counting down.
TTTCGATAAACGGTGTTGCGGTGGTAACTAAAAATAGAAATTTCTGTGAAATTCTTTCCAAATGCTACTCCTCCTACAGTTTAGGTCTGATTTCAGTATTACTTGGCACACAAGTAGACTACACTAAGATACATAATTCTGTGTATCAGTTTTTGATTTCGATAAACGGTGTTGCGGTGGTAACTAAAAATAGAAATTTCTGTGAAATTTTTTTTCAAAATGCTACTCCTCCTACAGTTTTGGTCTAATTTCAATATAACTTGGCACACTACATTAAGATACATAATTCTGTGTATCGTTTTTGATTTCGATAAACGGTGTTGCCGTGGTTACTAAAAATAGAAATTTCTGTGAAACTCTTTCAAAATGCTACTCCTCCTACAGTTTAGGTCTGATTTCAATATTACTTGGCACACAGGTAGACTACACTAAGATACATAATTCTGTATATCGGTTTTTGATTTCGATAAACGGTGTTGCCTTGGTAACTAAAAATAGAAATTTCTGTGAAATTCCTTTCAAAATGCTACTCCTCCTACAGTTTTGGTCTGATTTCAATATAACTTGGCATATAAGTAGACTACACTAAGAACATAAAGAGACTTTATCAAGGATCATTATTCTATTTATTGCTGTTGTAAAGTTTCCATTCCCAACTGATTAAGTACTTTTCTCTTCCTTTGCTATAAGAACAAACCAGTAGAGCTTCAGTCTCGACAGAGACTTCTGGTTTTTCAATTACTTAGCGTCCGCGATGACCTGTTGTCAGATTGTCAGGAAATTTGATGTTCTGCAAGAGCTCACAAAGGGCTTGACACACCCAAGGTAAACACACTGAGACGGACGATTTCGATACCAAATGAATATCTCCAACTTCTGAATAGAAATCAGCTTTTGCGATGTAACGCAGGGATTGATCTGAACCGCGCCATCCAGACACATGTTGGAGTTTGGTAATGAAACCGCGACGTTCATCAATTTTTAGCTCTACTAGTCAGAGACCAGAAGAGCTTATGCGATAGTAATGCGTCCGGCGTCCGTCCGTCAGTCCGTCTGTCTGTCTGTAAACAATTTTTCAAAATGCTACTCCTCCTACAGTTTTGGTCTAATTTCAATATAACTTGGCACACAAGTAGACTACACTAAGATACATAATTTTGTGTATCGGTTTTTGATTTCGAGAAACGGTGTTGCCGTGGTTACTAAAAATAGAAATTTCTGTGAAATTCTTTCCAAATGCTACTCCTCCTACAGTTTTGGTCTGATTTCAATATAACTTGGCACACAAGTAGACTACACTAAGATACATAATTCTGTGTACCGGTTTTTGATTTCGATAAACGGTGTTGCGGTGGTAACTAAAAATAGAAATTTCTGTGAAATTCTTTCCAAATGCTACTCCTCCTACAGTTTAGGTCTGATTTCAGTATTACTTGGCACACAAGTAGACTACACTAAGATACATAATTCTGTGTATCGGTTTTTGATTTCGATAAACGGTGTTGCGGTGGTAACTAAAAATAGAAATTTCTGTGAATTTTTTTTCAAAATGCTACTCCTCCTACAGTTTTGGTCTAATTTCAATATAACTTGGCACACTACATTAAGATACATAATTCTGTGTATCGGTTTTTGATTTCGATAAACGGTGTTGCCTTGGTAACTAAAAATAGAAATTTCTGTGAAATTCCTTTCAAAATGCTACTCCTCCTACAGTTTTGGTCTGATTTCAATATAACTTGGCACACAAGTAGACTACACTAAGAACATAAAGAGACTTTATCAAGGATCATTATTCTATTTATTGCTGTTGTAAAGTTTCCATTCCCAACTGATTAAGTACTTTTCTCTTCCTTTGCTATAAGAACAAACCAGTAGAGCTTCAGTCTCGACAGAGACTTCTGGTTTTTCAATTACTTAGCGTCCGCGATGACCTGTTGTCAGATTGTCTCAAAATACGCACATTTATATGACAATGCGCAAATAAATGTACGACGTAAAACTTACAGAGCGAGTCTATCGAAGCAACCGGAATTTACCAGGTTGATTAAACGGAAGTGAAATTTGTCAAGTCGTACTTAAAACTTCAGTTAATTGAAGCAACCCGAATAAGCGGAATTGAGCATTGTCAAGTGGTACATTAAAGTTCAGGGTTAAAAGGTAGTAAAAACACTATATTTTAAGAAATTTTTAAGAAATATTCCATCGATTAATTTGACAATAAATAGACTTCGTCCTTTTGTAAGTGCTGAGAGTGGTTAATGCAATGGTTCTCCGTAAATCTTGCCCACAAGCTGTAACAGACACACTAACACATACACATACACAATGCTATATCCCCCCAGCAACTAGTTGCGAGAGGGCATAAAAAAAAAAAACATACAGTGCCATGGCGTTTACAGGTCAAATTTGCAGTTGGCAGTAAATGGCAATCTATTTCTAAAATCATTATGTTATAATTAAAATAGAGGTTTGCATCTTTCTTAAGAGATGCGAAGGCACATTAATATAGAAATGACAGAAAGAAATTAATTTACTTCCATGTACCCTTTTGTACTTTAATTATTAAAAGGGGATGTACTGTGTTGGGAAAATGAAGTACATCCTGATCATTTTCTCAAATTTCTTACAGTTTTGCCCCTATCAGCCTAGTTAAGGAATTAAAATAGATGTTTTGGGTCTTTTAAATAAATAGTGAAGACACGTCAAAATAAAAGGATATAAAATTTCACTTTACTTCCATGTACCCTTTCGTTGCTCTTTTATGATCGAGAGGAGCTGCTTGGCGTTTGGAACATCAAGCAGATCCTGGTCACTATCTTCTCCACTTTTTACTTTGTTCAAACAAGTTAAAAGACTGGGCTGGGCGATGGGCTCCTAGGGGTATCTGCGATGGGAAATTCCGCAGGGTTGGCATCGAAGACGGCTCCTTCCTAGTGGGTGATTTGGACCTCAGGGGGTAGGCAGGTGTCTTGTGACCGATCACGTCCGGCTGGATTCTCATCAGGCCCATGTTATAACGTCCCAACTCTCTCCCCGTGCTGGTTTGTCTCTTCCTACTGAAATAATTTCTATTCCAGATATGAGATAGACCTAGAGTGGTCAAAGTCCATCTGAAAAGCTCTGTCTGGTAGCAACATCCAAATTCTCGTCCAACAATCCATATCTTGAAGATTTCAACACCATTAGATAGGTAGGAACCGGAATGTCTTTTTGGTCAGTCATGCTGATTTGGCTCTCGGTACACACTGATTGAAAAAAGTAATCTGTAAGCGGGAAATACGTCCAAAGTCCGCCAAAGTAGTTCCGACTTAATTAAAGCGAACTCGAGATTCTATTGATGCAGTTATTAACATAACTTTTTTATCCAACCAGAATCGGTTATTTCATGGAAATTTAATGATCTCGAAATTACAAAATTCTTACAGAAAAAATCTTGGAATCAAAATAAGTACCCTTTTAACTTAAAAGCTAAACCCTGAGTCTACCAGTAATGCTTATCTCTTCTTTATACCTCCTGAGAGCCTCCCCCCGGAAACCCACGCTCTTCCCTAGGGATGCGCAGTAGATCTCCTGTACCACCGGCAGTCGACAGCAATAAAACATAGTCAACATATGCATTACAATAAGAAATAAACATAAAAATATAAGAAATATAAGAATTTTTTTTTTACAATTTGACAGTTTCTCATAAATATCAAAGTTTGACTAAATAAACAGTGCAGAAAAATGCCAAATAGAATCAGGCGTGATATTCCTCAAAGTGTTGACCATGATGGCGGTGTCTATTTATAAAGTTGCAGATTTCGAAATGATATAGACACGAAACCAGCGCTTTACAATACAGAAATTTATTCAGTATTATATAATTATGTTGCGTTTGATGACTTTGTTATTTAAATTCAAAAACGTTAGAAAAGACACAAATATTATAAAAATTAATATGAACTATTTATTTACAACATAAAATATGAAATATAATATTTTCAAGTTAAATTCAGATGTTTCCCTTTAAAAAAAATACTTAACAATGTAATAAAAATCCCTGTTCACTATAGCATTGGTTAAAACACCTTTCTACAATTTTACAATACAGTTTAAGTCACTAAGTACTAAGAAACCTAGCGGAAAATACCTTTCAACAATACTTGATTCTCATGAGAATCTTTACCTGAGAGGAAGGTTTGGATTCCCGAGTTGTAATGGGAACCCTTTCCTGTTTGACATAATTTTGCCACATCCATATATCCCGTAATATTCCAATGTTTGAAGGAGTGGAATGGAAGTAAAGTATCTACAATTAAAAAAACAAGATGTGTTTGGGAAACATTAAGCGCCCGTTGGCAACAAAGTTCAAAAAAGTATTTTTAGCAGATGAGTCACAGTCAAGGTCACAGAGTCATTGACCTTAGTGACATTTGAATGATCTTGATTAGTTAACTACATGTCATTGTCGGAAACCCACGGGTGATCTCGTCTTTACTTATCACCTGTGGGCAAACTAGCTGAAATATCGCCGTAAAATATGCTAATTTGTTGTTTTTAGTCAACCAATCAGAAAGTTGGAACTCTTCAATTTTGAAAAATACGTTTATTACTTTGCTATTTATGGTAAATATTTTGACGCTCGTTAAAACGTGCGAAGTTTGATTTAAAACAATGTAAGTCAATTTGTACAGGTCACTGACATTAATATCCGTCCGGTATTATGATTGATTGTATATTGTTTAACGTCCCTCTCGAGAATTTTTCACTCATATGGAGACGTCACCGTATGTCGGTGAAGAGCTTCAAATTTTGACCTTTACTCGGCACTCAGGGCCATTGAGCAGTGAGGGATCTTTATCGTGCCAACGCCTGCCGCTGACACGGGGCCTCGGTTTTTAAGGTCTCATCCGAAGGACCCGCAACTTTTACTTCAAAGTGCCGAGCGCATGGCGAAGGAACAGTTGCTACCCATTTTATTGACTGGGTCAGTCGCGGCCGATATCACCTGTGATAACTACGGAGTGAGTTTTTCATGTTTTTGGCAATGCCGAACATGCATACGTAACGTAAACTTTGATTCGTTGTTTCGCATCGCGACTCTGTGAAGCGGCCAATCAAATGACCTATGCATATTTAATTACATACGACGATTTTTCGGCGAGTTTGTCCACGGGTGATAAGTAAAGACGAGATCACCCATGGGTTTCCGACGATGACTACATGTATGCATACCAAATATGAAGTCTCTCTCATGGTTAGAAGTTATGGCGAAAGTTCGAAAAAGCTATATTTAGCATGTAGGTCACAGTCAAGGTCACAAGGTCATTGACCTTCTTGAGAAGATTTTCAAAGATTTTTCCTATATATTTCTATGTGAAATTTTGATTCCCCATTGTGGCCCCGCCCTACCCCCTGGGGTCATGATTTGAACAATTTAGAATCTACACTACCCAAGGGTGCTTCCACATCAGTTTCAGCTTTTCTGGCCCAGTGGTTCTTGAGAAGAAGATTTTCAAAGATTTTTCCTAAATATTGCTATGTAAAACTTTGATTCCCCACTGTGGCCCCGCCCAAACCCCGGGGAGTCATGATTTGTACTATTTAGAATCTACACTATCCCAGGGTGTTTCCACATAAGTTTCAGACTTATTGGCTTAGTGGTTCTTGAGAAGAAGATTTTTAATGACCCCACCCTATTTTTGTCTTTTCTTGATTATCTCCCCTTGTGGTGATTGGGATAAGCACGCGCCCTGCGCCATAGTCGCATTAAATTTTAAAATGTCACATTAATATTAACTGCGCCGTCGTGGCGCATATATCATGCACAACATACTTTTTAACTTTGAGCTTTCCCCCAAGTGTTTGTAACTGTTTTAATGATCGCTGTCATTTTACGCTTGAAAAAATAGTGGCTAATTTCGTTCAGTCAAAGCGTTAATATGACTTCGTTTTCCTCAGTATCTAATCAAACAGTTACGCGTTTTCTGGTTGGCTAATACCTTTAATTTTGACATTTAGCGCGCACGAAGTAGGCCTTAAACAGCATGCCGCCTAAGAAAATTCCACGTCCCGAAAAAGGACAAACCCTGCTTAATTTTAACAAACAGAATCCCAATAAATCGGCCGAAAATGACGCAGATGATGTACTTGAACATGCTGACTGTGACAGAAGGAGCGAAGATGAACTTCAACATAATGACGGTAAGACTGATGTCTCGAAGGAAAAACCGAAACGCAAGTTCAACACAAATTGGTTGAAAATTTGGCCTTGGTTATATATAAAAGATCAGAAAATGTACTGTAAGGACTGTATTAAAGGCAGAAAATCAAATTCACTGACGGTTGCATTACGTTTCGAACGTCGTCTATGAGTAGACACGAATCAACATCAGACCATGCGGCATGTGTAAATGTCGTAAGTTTAAACTTAAGAAGTGACATGCAAAAAGCTATGAAAAAAATTAAAGAGGGCGAGGACCAAGTAGTATGTAAATTACTTAAATCTGTTCAATGGCTAGTCAACGAAAATTTACCTTTATCCAAATATGAAAGTTTGACATCATTTCTTAAAGAAGTGAATGTACCTGTATTAGATGTTTGGTGTGACAATTATCGAATTAAATACCAGTCTTACTACACTGCAAATGAATTGTTAGATTCTTTGAACTTTGTTGCTGACTGTGAAGTGAATAAAAAGTGTAGAGAATCACCATACATGTCCATTCTAGCTGATGAAAGTACTGACATTTCAAATACTCGCAGAATGACTATAACAGCCCGTGTAATTGACCCTAAAACATTAGAGTGTTCCACAATACTTCTTCAAGATCTCGAATATGAAGATGGTACTGGTGTTGGTTTAACACAGCAAATTACTAATCAACTGTGTAAACGATCCCTGTCAATCTCTAAAGTAATAGGACTAGGCAGTGACGGGGCATCTGTGATGACTGGTCTAGGCAAAGGGGTGTATGGCCGACTGAAAGAACTAAATCCCCTCATCATCAATGTACACTGCATGGCCCATAGACTTGCTTTGTGTACATCACAGGCAGCTAACAGCATCCCTACATTGAAGAAATACCAAGAATTTCTAACGAACTTATTTTATTATTTTAAGCAAAGTGCTGCACGTGAAAAAGAACTTCACAAAATTCAGGAATTTCTCGACCACCCAACTCTTCGCTATAGAGAAATTCATGCTGTTAGGTGGATGTCATTTTTGGAAGCATTACAGGCTGTTTACAGAACCATTGATCCCCTCATAACATATCTTCACAACTGCATCGCAGCAAAGGATCCAAAAGCAAAAGGGCTTCTAAAATACACTTCATCAAGGACTTTTCTGTTTATCACCTATCTCATGATGGATGTCATACCTATAGTGTCAAGGCTATGCCTTGCATTTCAGAAAGAAGACCTAGATATTGCCAAGGCAAAGGTACTATGAAGAATTAATATTAGGATAATCTAAATCAATGAATACCTAAAAAAAATATTCATTAATTGTTTCATGTACAAAATGATTCAGATTAATAGATTTTGGAATTTATATAATGAGTTGCCAAAAAAAAAATGAAAAATTAAAAATGAATTTAAAAACATCAATTGAATTTAAATGATGATCAAATCACATATATACCAAATAAAATGATTAAGAAAATGCAATTCTTGCTTCCATATATTTTAATTTTTCATTCATTTTAAAAAAAAAACTGCAATTTTTGTTCAATCGCTCAGGCTTCATTTATGATATTTGTTATTGGATAGTTATATACTATTTTTAAATGCAGATTTCCATTGACCTATGCCTTTTTGACCTTGAATCATATAAATCTGGTGACATGATCTTCAAGACTCATCTGGCAGAAGAAATTGACACAATGGAAAAGGTTGGAGATCATTATGAGTATCATGGACATAAGCTCACAGTGGATAAGACCAATTATTCTGCATTGAAGAGTGTGTTCTTGAACAAACTCATTCAAAATATTAGAGACAGGTAAACTTTAAAATTTATTGTCAAATTCCCATGATGGATAAATTCATAATTCAAAATATTGCAGCGCCACCTAATAGTGGATTCAATAAATTCATAATTAATCAATAATGTGTAATGTTAATGCTTTAAATATGCCTAAAATTGTCATGGATGTTACTTTATATTTTGATTACAGGTTTCCTGCAAAGAGCCTTATTGACAGTTTTTTTGTTCTGGCCATGAGGACTATTAATTTTGAAAAAGACATCATGAGCTATGGTACAGAAGAAATTGAATGTCTTCTGAAACATTATGGTGAAAAACAGGTACTCTTGCAGTCCTATATCTTTTTAATGATTTAAAAAAAATCTTATGGTAGAACTGTAAGAGTTGCCATATCTTACTGTCTTAAAACTTAACAATTTTTTTCTTGAAAAGATTCACAATGGCCACACACCTGATCCCCTTCTTGACAGGGACTTGGTTAGGAGAGTCAATGGAAGGAGGCAAAGATCATTGTCCAGTCTAATAAATATCCGGTGGATGACATGTCTGCACTGTGGAAGCTTTTGTCAATGCATCATAATGATTCATTATCAGAAATCATCAAATTGGCCCAAATTGCCCTCCATCTTCCTCTCCACACTGCGTGTGTTCAGCCAACAAAATCTGATCCTCACCAAACAGAGAAACAGACTCTCTCCCAACATTTCAGATAAGATAAACTGTTGCGTGTTAAATTGGAAGGAAGCAATATAGATTTAGAACTGGCTCTAAAGCATTTTAAGGATGCCAAACAAAGAAGAATAAAAATAAAGGATTGAATTATTAAATTGCAGTGTTTATTTATTATACACGAATTTGGTTTCATTTTCATGTCATTAATTTTAATGATCATTCAGTAAGACAATCGCAATAAAGTAAAGTCAACTGAAATTCTAACAGCAACTATAGTCAATTGCAAGTTTGTAACTAGGTGATGTCCCATTAAAAAATCTGTTTGGCGCATTGAATTTTGAAATGTCACATTGACACTGACTTGGAGTGTGCCATTGTCACATTTACTCCCTAGCTTATCCCAATCACTGCCTTGTGAGGGGACTTGGCCCTTTATTTTAACAATTTAAATTCCCCTTTACCCAAGGATGCTTTGTACCAAGTTTGGTCAAAATTGGCCCAGTGGTTCTTGAGAAGAAGACGAAAATGTGAAAAGTTTACAGACGGACGGACGACGGACAAAATGTGATCAGAAAGGCTCACTTGAGCCTCCGGCTCAGGTGAGCTAAAAAAACTAGTTTTGGGGGAAAAAAGTGTTTGGGAGGGGGGGGGGGCTTGGAACACGTAAAATAAAACTCTATGTTTCATTATATATCATATAGTAAGATGGTAAAATAGAAAGAAAATTATAACAACACTGTTATTTTCAGCTCAATAAAACAAAGCATATTTAACACAAGATTTAGTGTTTGGACTTCACTAAATTTGCTATATAAGGTGTTACCGGGTATGTTATTTCTCGAAGAAAAGTTGCAACGGTATTAATTAATGTTTCTGCCAATTTTTGTGTTAACTTAATAAAATATATTCATTATTTATTATTTAATACAAATCATTAATTTTCAGCATATCATAATATATTTATTTTGAGTCCTTTAGATTTCCTTTTGGGTTGAAATAGTTCTTTTTCTCGGCGTCTCTTGGTTTCTGCGACAGGAGTTTCCAAGTTCCTGTCCTTTATTCTGTCTAGCTCATTTTCACCCATACATCTGGTGACACATGATTTTAAAGCCGTCTTCTAGGATGTAGTTAGCATTATCATGAATAGATCAACTAAGATCCTTGAACTGAAACGCTAATATTCAATTTATTTCGCTGATCAGGACCAAGAGTTTATGTGGTTTAAAATTGATTGCTACCTTCAGTCTAGTATTTATTCATGGATTCTGAGTTATTATTTGTCCACAGCTCGCATGAAGTTATACACAATACAATTCATTTCATAAGGTCTTGCTTTTGTAGAATGCCTGTTCACATTCACTTAAACACTTAAAAACTAAACAACTCCATAGTGAAAAAAAAACCCTTTTGATCCGCTCCATCCCCATCAGATAATCGAATTTCACGTCATCAGAACGGCATATAAAACACACATTGGCCTCTGGAATGTCTAAGATTGACTTTAAAACCTCTGCTGATAGGTTTCAAAAACACTACGAAACCATTTATTACACACAGCACAAAACTCTCAGGAATTGACCTTTTTTTCTGCAACCACCACAAAGCCACTAATTTCTCTTTCTATGTGATTGCTTACGTGCCAATGTGGTACTGTAATGTTATATTCTCCCTCACTTTGTTCGTCCAAATGAAAAGCAATTATATTCTAAACGTGAAATAATCAGATTAAAATTTGTATGTAAGGAATGGTATTCGCTATGACCTTTTTATTTTGCATTACAAAATATAATTATTATGGTGGCATATTTCTGCCCCCTACGTGCAAGATAAATTATGTTAACGTGCAACATAACTGTGTAGACATGCATCATATGTATGTCAACATGCAAGATAATTATGTTGACATGCACGTTACCAATCTTATAACAAAATATAATTTAAATATGGGTAAAGAAAAAAGACCATGTTTCGTCATATTGTCTCTTTGATTTCTCAATTTTCAAAGTAGAATGAATAGAAATAAAATTATTATCAAGGGATAATTCGCTGTTTATACTATCCCAACACACCAAAACCGATTAAGGACGGGGTTTTTTCAGAAATTCTCTATTCTTTCTATTTTAGTCATGTTTTTCATATACAGCGCAACCTCTGATCTAAAATGTAACGACATTCCATTAAATCTCTTCAATAAAGAAACAAAACTGTAAATAGATTTTTTAGATCAGAGGGTGCGCTGTTGATGAAAATCAACTTTAAACTAAAGCAAGGAGCAATCCGGAATTATTTATTTTCGTGACGATTTTATTCATTTTAAGAGTTGTGCTGCTTTAAAAAATAAAAATAAATAGCTACGCGCAAATAAGATATTAAAAAAAATTCAGCTGAAATTAAAACCACTTTGTGCTTTTATTAATATTAATTAAGCTCATTTACATACGTAAACAAATAAATCAGAAGTTTGACGGTAATTAATTATACACTAAGTCTTCAAAAAATTATGTCCTCCAGAAAGAAAAAAAAGGATCCTATTGGAGGTAAGTAATTTTATTTATTAGGTCTTTCCACCTTTCTGTGGAAAGACCTCTTGAAATGCTTCTGTTTTTTATTTTATTTCTCACCTTATGTTTTGACACCGTAAAACTTATCGAAAAACTGTTTAGTTCATGAGACTGGATATTTAAAGTTATTCCGAAAAACTGCCGGCTGATTTCGTTCTATTCTCTCCTGGGTCTCCTTTTCCATTACTCTCCTTGTGTCTTCTGATCGGTTTCTTTTTGGTGGTAGTTGATTTTCCTTCTCCCCTTGATTGTAACTTGAACTTCTCTGATGTGACCTTTTCCTCTTTCTTTGTTGGATCTGGTGACGCTCCGATGGTGTTCGGCATTGATCTTCTTTTTTTACAGAAATCTTT
>NW_026934750.1:0-6232 GCF_032062105.1 Saccostrea cuccullata | reverse complement strand
CGAAGGTCTGATAGGTAACGGGTTCGTTCGCCCGATCTACCTGTTCGCAGGAGTCCGTTCGCGCAGAGTCCGTTCGCCCAATATCTTGTTCGCCCTGTATGTGGTTCGCCCAATATATACTTATATATACTTGTATATATATATATAAAGTAAAAAATAACATGCGAGTATATCAGTTTTTTTTTCATTTATTTCCCTTACGAACTTGGAATTTTTTTTTCTCAAATTCTGATACGAAGAGCAATGTTTATTTAGTCTAATTTAATTTTTGATTTGATTCAATGATTTTTTGAATGACTAAGTGTTTGAACTATAGTTAATTAGATGATTAATATCAATGTTAATTAAGGGGGATACATCCGTGTTATTTTTACGAATTGCCCTATTTTTGAAAACAATTTTAAAGGATGGCTGATAGGGTGTGACCATATGCATAACCTCTGACGGATACAGTGACGGACTGTTTTATTTTATTAGAAATTCATTAGATTTTATTCTTCATTAAATTAAAGCGAACGGACCCTGTGCGAACAAGTTTTAGGGCGAGCGGACTCTGGGCGAACAAAAAATCGGGAGAACGGGGAATCGGGCGAAAAATTTTTAGGGTGAACGAACATGGAACCGGTCTGATACAGGATGTGATGTGGAAAAGGGTATGTTTCATTATGTTTATTACAAACTTGGTAATAAAGTACAGAACACTTCAAGTTGAGAAGATCAAGAAAATAAGTATTAAATAATCATGCACAATAAAACTTCTTACATACATGTACACGGTATTGTCTTACTGAAGAGATTTAGCTGTCATTAGGTCAAAATTGCAAATAATAACATGCTTCTTATATCTGTATATACAGGTAACTCTTGATAGCTTGAATTTCAATTTCTTGGAAGTTCTTGATCGCTTGAAGTGAATCTCCGGTCGATTTTTTCCACTATATAACTAAGCAGGTTTGCTCTTGATTTCTCAAACTCCTGATCTCTCGAAACCCTTGATCCCTCGAAGTCAAAATGCAGTCCCGAGGTGCTGTGAATTTTACCCTTGATACCTCGAAGTGGCTGTGTGTATACCAAGTTATAATGTTCAAACTTTTGCCATAACTGTATATCTGTGTGTCTGTCTGAGTGTCTGTTGTCAACTTAAACCTTCACCATAACTTTAGAACTATACGAGATAGTGGCTTCATATTTAGTATGCATACTCCACTAATGAAGTGCTTTCAAATGGCAACAAGGACAATGATTATGTGATCTTGACTATGACCTGTATGCTAAAAAAAATTGCATTTTTCGAACTTCGTTGCTGTGTTTCACAAGCGCATCTTGTTTTTAGCTCTACTGGTCAGACACCAGAAGAGCTTATGCGATAGTAATTCGTTCGGCGCCCGTCCGTCTGTCTAGCTGTCCGTCTGTCTGCAAACACTACTCCTCCTTAAATTTTAGTCTGATTTCAAAATAACTTGGCACACAAGAAGACTTTACTAAGATACATAATTCTGTGCTTCAGTTTTTGATAAGTACAAACCAGTAGAGCTACAGTCTCGACAGAGACTTCTGGTTATTTTTTCTTCCATCCCAGTTGTTGCTAATGCTATTACATAATTAGTTTAAATTAGAATGCAATAGTACCTGGACATAATTTATCATTTCAGAGAGAAGAAAAGTGTGTTACGTTAAAAGAAAACCAGTGAGATAAAATCATAGAAAATGTATGATGATTCAGGATGTGGTCATTTGGTAAGTGGTAATTCATTCATGATTAGTATGTATATGACAATTGCCTGAAAAAAAAAGATTCTAAATTTTATTTAAATACTGAACTGTGGTATATCAGCTGTGAGCTACAAGAAGTTTTATGTAAAAGCTAGGGCTGAAACAATTTGCCCCCTCCATGTTATGTGTGTATTGCTATGATTGACATACAATCAGTTCTCTAATACATACACTTCAATAAAACTTTGTCGTCTTGAACCTGAATTGAACAGGAAAAAACTCTGAGATCTCTCCAAAAATTTGAATGAAAACTAGAGGTACTGTGAGCGATGAGCTCACTAAATGATACCCCCTGCCTCCCATATGGAAATAACTGGTGAAAAAGTCCATGTTTTCCTGTGGCGGGGAAACCCAAAATATGTGTCGGATCAAAAAGTAAAATAGGAGGTGCACAATGGCAATATGTAATAAAGATTCTGTGAAAGTTTCATCAAATTTCATTCAGTGGTATGAGAGGAGTTGCGGATAAGAGATGGGTACCCCAAAGCGTAACAGACGGACGGACGGACAGACAGACGGACGGACGGACGTACAGACGGACGGACAGATTAACGATTACTATATACCCTCCTGCTTTTCAAGCGGGGGGTATAAAAAGGAAATGCTTATTAACTGATTTCTTGCTGGTCAGTATTTTGATAACTTAAGGGAAGCTCTAAAAACTGCACACTAAAGAGTTCTACTTTAATATCAGGTACTTTTATGAAGTTAGAGTGATCTGCCCATAGATTAAGATTATGAAAAATGTTATTTTTTCAGTCAGATAATTTTTAATAGATTAAATTATTTTTAGCATTATTTAGAATAAAAAAAAATAGGAAATTAATTATTTTCATAAATTTTTCCAATGTAAGTAAATAGCAATTATTTCTGCTTACAGATAGTCCATTGTCTTTGAAAATTTCTTGGGGAAATGAGGCACATACCGTATGTTCTAAATGAATAAAAAAGGCTCATTATGCACATATTTATATGAAATTTTCTCTCCAAGGATTTTAGGAATAATTTCTGCAAGTCAATAAGTTTTTAGAGTTTCCTTTATTTTAAAGATATTCAATGAAATAATTTGTAGTATTAAATTTTGGTAAATTTTATTAGGTCACCTGAGTAAACTCAGGTGACCTATTGCTATCCGTTTTCGTCCGTCGTCGTTCGTCGTGCGTCGTGCGTTAACATTTGAACATTTTCAGCTTCTTCTCTGACCATGAACCAATTTCTACCAAATTTGGTACAAAGCATCTATAAGTGAAGGGGAACAAAAACTGTGAATTTCATGATCCCTGCCCCCCTGGGGCCTGAGGGGTGGGGCCAAAACCACTAAAATTAGTGCAATCTTTAAAAATCTTCTTCTTTACTCCTGGACATCAAGCAGTCAAACTGTTTGCATGATTGTAATCAGCAATGAGCCCTCTACCAAAATTGTGAAATTCATGGCCCTGGGGTCAGGGGTTCTAGTGCTAGGGCGGGGCTAAATAAGTAGGTAGTGAAAATGCATTATTTCTTTGAAAATCTTCTTCTCTCGCTCCTGGGCATTAAATAAACCAACTAAGTACATAGTTATGACGAGCAAGAGTGCCTCTACCAAAATTGTGAATTTTATGGCCCTAGGGTCAGGGATTCTGGTGTTAGGGCAGGGCTCTATTGTTTATATAGTGAAAATACATTAATTCTTTGAAAATCTTGTTCTCTGCTCCTGGGTATTAAATAAACTAACTAAGTACATAGTTATGATAAGCAAGAGTGCCTCTACCAAAATTGTGAATTTTATGGCCCCAGGGTCAGGGGTTCTTGTTTTAGGGTGGGGCTCTAATGATTATATAGTGAAATGTATGAATTCTTTGAACATCTTATCCTTTGCTCCTGGTTAATATGCTAATGATCTAATTATATATTTAAGACCAGGATTTATTTTATTTTCAGTTTTACAAACCCTCCGCTCAAGGTTTTGAATTTTTAGAAAAAAATAAAACGATTTTTTTCTTTCCGATGTCAAATTTGAGTCGGGATCGAGATTTCAAATTTACGAACTCGCACTTCCGGTTTTACGATGAAATGGCGGGTAAATAAAGCTAGATCTGAGAAGATAGCTTGGTTTAGTGTAAAATTCATCGATAAAAGTGCCATTGAAAACGTTTCACCCGTTCAAAGGACAAATAAAATGCTGACGACTTTGTTGCACAATGACATGCTGGTGAGATAATTATGTGTTCGTTTCAAAAGTAACTGTAAATTATTTTCCTCCCCCAGGTTTTAAACTGCCCGTGGTAGCTATTGCATATTGCCAGGGACATTGTTTAGGTCTCTGTTATTAGCTTACAGTCTAAGCATCATTCTTCAGAAAAGGGTTGCTTATGCACCAGATGTAATGAATAAAATTATGGGAGAAGTGAAGTCCATTTGAGGAAGAAATAAACAATAACCTGAAGAAATTTAAAAAAAAATTCAACTGTTAAAAGGCAAGAATATACAAATATATACAGGCATGTAGTATCATTTGTATCAGCCAGAAAAATTATTTTACACTTAATTGAAAAAATGTTGACCCTACTCCCCAATACTCCCTGTCTGTTTTATGATAGGAATTATAATTTTAGGCATCAAGTAAATTTTAGAACAATTAATGTCTACACATTCACCTAACACATTTTAAAAAAATGAAGATATTTTGAAAGACTTTTAAAGAATTGATTTTTTAAAATATATTTTGATCAACATCACAAAATTTATATAACTGGCCCAAACTGGCAGATGATGAAATAAGCAATTAAATGTTCTACTTTCCTATTTGTAAGCATTATGTGTCCAGTGGTAAGGAGACTATTAATATAGCATAAAAAAAGAATGTACAAATGTTAATAATTGATTTATCAAAAAAAAAAAAATATTTCCTTTTCCTTCGGGACTTTTTTATTCTCATGTTCATAACTAAACCTAAACATAAAAAAAAATGCTGGCCTTATAATGAAGAAAGGGGCCTCTTTCAAAATAGATAATTTCAGGGCTGCTGAGTCAGGGGTACCAAGAGGGTATTTCAGCTAAATAAATTAATGCTTTGAAATCTGCCCTTTGATAAGCAATGGTGCCTCTTTCAAAATTTGTGAATTTCATGGCTTTTGGCTTAAAACACGAACCAAATACAATCGCTGGAAAGTTGTTACATGATACTCAGGTGACCTTTATATAAGGCGTGGACCTCTTGTGATACTTGAAAAGACCCATATGGATAAAAAACAGCATGCGTGTATGACAATAGGGCTTAAATTTTTAATGTCTCTTAATTTTTGAGTGACATTAAAACAGAAATTGTCTTCACCAATAAACAGATTCACATTCATAAGAGTTTTCTCCAATTGTTGGCGTATCGCTCATTTTTCCCCACTTTGTCCTTTGTAAGTTACTTGTTAATATTTTCAATCTTCAAAAATATTGGACAATTACAATCTGTATCTGTATTGGCAGAGTATGGGGGCAACATGAAAATCATAATGAATATGTTCATACTGATTTAATTTCTAAGATATTGTCCCTCAAAGTTGATACGGTTAAAGACGGAAAACAGCATCTTAAGCCGGTTGACCCCAGATCGACCCTGCGAAGGGGAATAACTTTTGTAAATGTGAAAATCCTTTATGGTATATCATATAGATCTAAAACTGACTGAATTTTGATCAGCCAATTTATGAACAAGATGAATGGATTGTAAATAATGTTGGACAATATATGTAAAAAAAAAAAAATTAAATTACTTGTTTATATATACTTTTGTGGTATCTCTCCCATTGAAGTTTATAAACTTGTTATTTATTTCTTAAATAAACTGAGCGTACATGCAATACCGGTATAAAATTACTCATAAGATGCATGTATACTTAAACCATGATAAAATCGTATGTGTCCAATGCAGCATATGATAAGTCATTAATATACAAGTACATGTGTTTCTATACTGTAATACATATATATTGCACTATTTTTAGGTCCTGTTCTGTGGATGCCCTAAGACAGTGTCTACCCATCACTCCATCTGATATCACTTGTTCTGAGCATATTTCTCTCTCAAACTTAAACTACAGAGAGCCTGTGGATAGTGGATGAAGAGTGTCCTTGGACCAATTTTCTAGGTCAAAGGTCAGTATCAAAATCTACTGTATATCTTTATTTAAAATCGTAGTCCAGAGTATATTTCTCCCCTGCCTGGTGTAATCTAGCTTTTGTGCAATGGGGTGGACTCTGTGGAGGGTCTGCAATGATCTTCAACCAATTTCTAGGTCAAATATCAAAATAAAAAAAAATCTCTCCCAAATATTTTTGTTATTATAAAGAGTATGTTTTCTCTCAAACTAATCAAACTTAAAGCAGGGTTCTTAGTATGAGATACATGTAGTAATATATTCTCAATGACATAATAAGGCTGAAAACATTATTTATATTAGGCCTAAAATAAAATATTGTTTTTTGT
>NW_026934749.1:0-6262 GCF_032062105.1 Saccostrea cuccullata | reverse complement strand
TTTGTTTTTTAATTTTTATGATGGTCATCAACCTCTCATTCAAAGGGTGCAGATGATAAACTTACGACGTCTTCATGCCAAGAGATAGAAAAGTTATTTTGCCTGATTACATCAGCTCTATATTACTACAGTAAATACATCACAGAAATAAATATTACATGGTGTTAAGATGCTAAGTAAATCCTCAGAATATTCTCGCAGAGAAATCTTATAAATGCAATTTTTAAATGCACAGAGTCTGCCAATAGCAGAGGATGCGTCATCTTTTGGCATCATATGACCGTCTTTGCATTTTACAGACAAGAATTTTGTAAAATGATATTGTAAAATTTCAGGAAGAGATTGATATCGGTGATATAATTAGATTTCTTGATTGAGTGTGATAATGGAATGCCATAGGTTAATGAATATAAGTGAACATAGAACCAGAAATAACCACAAAACAGAAAATGTTTGATTGACAGGGGTCAATGATATACAATGGGTTGGGGTTTAAAATCAACTTGTTAAGGATGTATCAAAAATGGACTTTTACAATTTTCATGATTAAAACAGTTTTCAGATTACAAGAGCAAAAAAAGTTTTATTTAACCTTTTTATGCCCCGGATCTAAAGATACTGAGGGTATATTGTTTTTGTCCTGTCTGTCTGTTTGTCTGTCTGTCTGTCTGTTGTCAACTTTAACCTAGACCATAACTGTTGCGCTGTCAAGGGTATGTGTATACCACTTTAGTCTACATCCCACTCCAGAATTGTGTTACCATCGGGGCCATAGTGTTTCACAACATATCTTGTTTTATTCTTTTATTTATTATTAAATGTACCTCACCAGTCATGATATTTTTCCTACTCCCAGTAATAAGAAGTATATAAAAATTAGTACATGTGGTATGTATTAAATTTTTTAAGAGTTTATTTTGTAAGCATATTTAAACTTTTGTATTGCTCTAGAGTTCAAAGACTCTTGTCAGTTTCAATTATAAAAGTTTTCCTCTTGTTTGAGTTATTGTTCCATTGGAATCAGATGCTTAAAGTATTATAAGATAAAATAGATTCGAATTGGTAATCTCTACATGCACATATAAACTGTATTACTATAGTTACATTTTTTTATAGGATTTAAAATAAATCATATAATGAACAATTCAAAAATGGATGCATTGGCTGAATGTGATGCTGTGAAATAACTGACTATATATTTTTTATCATTTATGATATTTATGAGTTTAATTATAATGGCAGTGGACTTAAATTTGATGATAGCTGAAATATTTTTAGCTCACCTGAGCCGAAGGCTCAAGTGAGCTTTTCTGATCACATTTTGTCCGTCGTCCGTCCGTCCGTCTGTCCGTCTCATCGGTAAACTTTTCACATTTTCGACTTCTTCTCAAGAACCAATGAACCAATTTTAACCAAACTTGGTACAAAGCATCCTTGGGTAAAGAGGAGTTTAAATTATTAAAATAAAGGACCAAGTCCCCTTACAAGGGGAGATAATCAAGAAAAGACAAAAATAGGGTGGGTTCATTAAAAAATCTTCTTCTCAAGAACCACTTGGCCAGGAAAGCTGAAACTTATGTGGAAGCATTCTTGGGTAGTGTAGATATTAAATAGTTAAAATCATGACCCCTGTGGTAGGGCAGGGCCACAATAGGGAATCCAAGTTTTACATAGAAATATATAGAACAAATCTTTAAAAATCTTCTTCTTGAAGAACCACTGGGTGAGGAAAGCTTAACTTATGCATCCTTGGATAGTGTAGATATTAAATTGTTAAAATCATGACCCACGGGGGTAGGGCGGGGCCACAATAGGCCAGTAAAGCTGAAACTTATGTGGAAGCATCCTGCATGTGGTAGTGTAGATTCTAAAGTGTTAAAATCATGAAAAGGAAGGGGGTAGGGGGGCATGATAGGTATAGGCAAGAGGGGAAATCTGGTAAAGAACTGCATCACCCAAGTTACTCAGGTGAGCGATGTGGCCCATGGGCCTCTTGTTTTAAAGAACACACAGCTAGCTGTACTCTTACAAAGTATATGCAAGGAAAATAATCAGAGGAGTTAAGATAATGTGAACTTTCTTCCCGGCTGTACAGTTCAGTAATAGGCTGTTATGTGGTGTTTATGAAAATATAACCCCCGTCAGTCTCTGCATGCTTCAGTCAAATGTAATTTGTTTGTGATGTGTCTAGCAGCTGTATTACAACAGTTGATATCTCAGCATGCAGGGGATCTGCCATGCTTCAGGGGCCAAGGGTGGCTGACACTGGAGCTCTTCAGTTTAGGAGACTACAGATTAGTAGTAGTTGTAGTAACATACAAAGAAGCATGTGTTGTTAATTTTATGCCCACTTTAAAAATTCTGGCTTCATCCTTTGATAATATTTTGTACTCTAGCTGAGTTCTATAGATTTCTTTGGAAATGTGTTCCATCACTTGGCACACATTTTTCTTTAACATGTTTGAAGAGCCAATTTTTTTCATGGCCAAATCTTGTATCAAACATATTTTTTTCTTTAAAATATATCATTAGAGAACACCATACAATATTTTTTTTACCCTTTAATTGACTATTACTGGTTATTATCAGTGGGTATTTTCTGGCATTGAGTTTGGATTGTAAGAACTGCAGATGTGCATTGGTACACAGCAGTAGGCATGAGACGCGTGATATGGTGGGATTGACTCATCTACAGGGTTCAGTTTTGTTGTGATGTATAAGTTATGCTGATAATAGCTCCACAATAAACGTCCTACAGAATCACGATTCCTGAAGAATCCTATGTATGCCTATAGATCATTTAACTACAATTGTTTTGGCACCTTGATGAGGAAGCTCGTAAACAAATGCACAACAGAAGTGAAAATACTTGTTTTACCTTTTTCTTAATCCACTAGACTTTGTATATTCTTGCAGCTAACATATTACATGGTTATGTTTATAGGGGTGATGGATGTATAGAGAAACTTTACTCAGTGGCTTAAAGAGTCAGAGGTTATAAAGCAACAATTATTTTACATGCATTATTTTCTTTCTGTAATACGTATACGTGCAAAACAATTCCATTCTCCAGAAAAGTACAGTGTAACAGTATGAAAAGGAAGCCAGTAGATGTAAAGAAAGATAACTCTGTCATCAGTCTGCGAGCTGTTTGTCAGCATAGTCATTTATCATAACTTATTATATATCATCAGTATAAGCCAAACTATATCACTCTTCATCTTGTTAACATGAAAATCCATTTATCACAATAATATATTGATTCTGGTCTCTATATTTAGCCAGAAATATTTTGAAGCCAAAATGACTAAACAAGATGATTTTTCTCATTTTTTTTTTAAATGAGCAGGAAAGGCTTATTAAAAGTACATAAATCAAGATTATAGTTTTTTAGTTCTGGAAATCTGAGTACAAAGACGAAGACAAATGACTAAACGGGAGGGTAATGGTAGCCGGTTTTTTTTGGCTCCAGCAGGGACAGATACTGCGGAAGCGTGGAAGATGTCTGTCCTTGAGTGGCCCCTCACTGTTTATGATAGCTTTGAAAGTTGTCAGAAAGTGCTTGACATGTTACCGTTTTTGATGGAGCAGAAAACATAAATCTTACTGCACACATGTTAAAAACATTGTAAATGTTTAAAAAGTCACCGAGTCTGGAAGAAGCCTGCCTATTGGCTGACAGAAGCCAGATGCCATGACGACAGAAGGAATACCTTGGTTTGTGATTGGGGTCCAGGAGGTTGTGACGTTTTCCCATGGTGATCACTTTCAGCTACTGTTTTTTTGTTGATGCTGTTCGGATGCCGATTTTTGCGATAAGTGTTTTTGTAAATGGGTGTCACTCCCGTTTGGTAGATAGGGAGTGATGTGGATGGAGCCAGCTTTTATCACCTTATCATATGGTCCTTGTATTGTATAAGGTCAGCACCACCTGACATTTTGTAGAATTCTTTGTCTGGCACCACCCAGTGTTCAATGACCACTCAGAGTAAAACAAATATATTAACCTAAGTAGTGGACATCTGGAAAGTCTATCTGAAATTTGTGAATGTTTCTTGACTTTCATTGCTCATAATGATAATTTTATTACAAAACAAATGGATTTTACTGAACATTGTTCTGCATGCAACATATAAGTTAAGTTTGGCAAAATAGCTACTGAACAAGAAAACTTGATACTGTACAAATATTGTAAGAGATAAATATACCAGTAAATGTGTTATACGTCTGATTGTGTATAGGTATAATGCAGGACAACTCTAAGACCAGTGGACTGAAAATTTGCTTGCCTATAATGACAGAATCCCATCTGGTTATTCCCCCTCAATACCCTGTTAGGGAACGATGGAACATTAACTCCCTCCTACTTTTTAGCTCACCTGAGTCGAAGGCTCAAATGAGTTTTTCTTAAGCATCCTCTTGTAGCGTAGATTCAATTTTGTTCAAATCATGACCCCTGGGGCAAGTGTGGGGCCATAATGGGTGATCCAAGTTTTAAGAAGGATCACATCGAAAAAAATCTTTTAAATTCTTCTTCTAGAGAACAGCAAAGCTGTGATTATTCATATTTATATGGATAATGGAAGCATCCTTGGGTAGTGTAGATTCAAGTTTATTCAAGTCATGACCCCCGGGGTTAGAGTGGGGCCACAGTTAGTGATCAAGGTTTTACGTAGGAATACATAGGAAAAATAGTTAAAATTCTTCAAAAGAACAAAGCCATGATTAATCATCAATATAATTGCATCAAAAAAGGTGTGTATATTTGAATTTGTTCAAATCATGACCAACCAGGAGAATAGAGGAGCCATCTTATATTAAACAGCAAAACCTTTATGTACAGTGTATTATATGAATTTAAAAGCATCCATAGGAAGTAAAGATTTAAGTACATGTATGTACAAATACCCCCCTCCCTTGAACCCACTTTTATATTTGAACTTTTCAATACTGAAATGATTTTTGCTTTTTCCAAGCAAGTTGCTCAGATGAGCAATGTAGCCCCTGGGCCCCTTGTTTAATGCTTCTTGCTTATTTGATTTTTAGAGACAACTCTGCATTAATGTAATCATAGAAGTTTATTTGGTTTGATTGTGTTAAGGTTGATGTCAATTTCACATTCTTTTTTATACATGTATAAAATCTGTATTTGTTTTACAAAAAAATCTTTACTACATGTACTTGCATGTACATTGAGCAGTATGGGCGAGATTAATTAGAAGCATTAAAGATTTTTAGCTATAATGGATAATGTTTTCACTGTATTTATATATAGACATTATATTTTACAGGTATAATATGGGTCTTATAGAGACAAAGAGAAGTCTAGAACTTGCTGACAAAGTGAATGCTACATCCTTCTGCAGGTAATCAAGATTCAAAGAAGGATAACTCCTTCTGCTGAATGCAAAAGAAAACCATTTTTAGCCGGGCTTATTGCTCAAAGAGCAATTGTCGGCTTATGTCATCCTGTCGAGAGGATGTCAACCCCATAGTCGCCATTTTAAAGTTACGTGTAAAAATATACTTCTTCGTCTCAACCGCTTCTGAGATGATACAAACGCTAAATAAAGCAACATAAATAAAACGAAGTTTTATCTAAATAAATAAACATTAGTAGTAATGACTTTGAAAACTTCAGTCTTAAGTCAAAGAACATAGTTTATTAGGGTAAGGATTTCTGATAATCAGTGTTATCGTAGTTCTCTACACTAACGAGGAGAGGGAACCAGACTGGTCTGTTTGTTTACATTAGCCGTAGTACCAGATTAATTTTGATTCTGGCAAAATCGGTCCGTGGTATTTGGATCAAAAACTCACTGTCAGTGTCTTATGATTTATATTGTTAGTTTTAAAATAATTTTTTCATCAGAATTTTTAATCTGTTATTCTTGTTATTTATCTGTTAATACAATATAAACGTATGTTTCATGTAAGAAATTCATTTTACTCTGTAAATGAGCCCGGCTCTCTGTACTTCTGAGTACTTTGATTTATTCAGTTTAATCATTATTTAGCATATTGCATTTAAAATTCACAATTAAGAGAATAAATTTGTAAACAATAAATTCTGGACAATTTTATCCTTTTTTTATCAGGAGAAGGTTACCAGTGTTAATGGTCAAGACCAACATGGCACAGAGTCTGAAGGCAGCTACAACTTTTATTGAACAGGGACGTATCCTTTAGTAATGAATGTAATACATGGAATAATGTAAATACATGTATATATCCTATAGAAGAGTGGATCCATAAGCTACAA
>NW_026934748.1:0-6181 GCF_032062105.1 Saccostrea cuccullata | reverse complement strand
CTTGGATTTAAACCCGGAATCATTGATCGTAGGTTTAAATCTGAGATACGCAACCGGCCATAAGGGTTTTGATTCATATAAACAGTATTTACTACTATCATACTGGAAAGTATCCGGCCTCTGTTCATTAATCTCAAATGGAATGCCCTGCTTCTTACGCGTCTGAATTCAGAATGCAGACTTCACATTCCACAGTTTAAAGGGCTAAGTACAATAGATCAACGGTCAGCGAGAAGTCTGCAATGACCCTCATAGCCATGGAATGTCCTGCTTATTAAATGCCTGAATTCAGAATGCAGACTTCACATTCCACAGTTTAAAGGGCTAAGTACAATAGATCAACGGTCAGTGAGAAGTCTGCAATGACCCTCATAGGTCAACATTCCACCCGATCGATCGCACAGGTGATTTAAATGACCAGTGACTTACTAAATGGACATTCCACCGTATCGATCGTATTCTTATTTCATTCCATGTGAGGGACGGCCGGTGAGGGACGCCCTCTATTTTCCTATAAGAGGGACGGGTGGGGCAGAACTCTCCTTTCCTATTCATCATAAAAATTAAAATCGAGTTAACCCATCAAATGCATCTTTTAAATAAATGAATTTAATTGCATTATTTTTAATCGGGATACATTTTTTTTTACATTCTGCATACTGCAATTTGTTTTGTTGTTATTGTTTTGAAATAATTTAAACTAATTTCTGTGATTGTTTTACTTTTTCCCAAGCTGCATGAATTGTTTTATGTTTCAACATCATAAAAATCGTGTTCCGAAACGTTCTATGAATATTACACGACCGTGAAGTCACATGACCCGGAAATGGAGAAAATGATTCGTAACTGGGGAAGCTAGGCCTTGCTGAAATACCCCTGTTAAATATTGTTCCCGTGTAGCTACTTTGAAAACGAAAAGGTGTTTGGATGACTCACTGTTTGTTCTTTCAATACATATATTGCATAAAATATAAATTAAACTGATTTGCAAAATTTTAACGGAACACTCTGACGTGACCCGGAATTGGCGACTTCACTGTAATACAAACCCCTCGCTAATACTCCTTTTTCGTTTTCGATTTGATGTCACATTACTGTCACAAGAACTATCACTGAACACTAGTGTTTTTATCTTATTGGTAAATGACTTAATCATTTCCAATCGCAACTTTTTAAATTATTTTCCCCGGGAAAAACCATGAATGTTTTGTCTAAAGGCAGCTCCGTGCACGGCGCCGACTAGATGTAAGGACTTTAGTGTATTTATAGTTTGACGTCACCGGTTTCAAGAGTCTTGAACTTATGTTGTTTACTCAGATTTCTGACCAACAGGTGGTCATTCATTGGTTGACTGTAGTAGCTTCAATTTGATTGAAGGGAGGCGTGACCCTTCGTTTGTAAATGTTCTCTTGCATCGAGATTCTGACATTGCTTCAAATTAGATTAGTGCACGTTAGCACCACAGGATTTACTCTGTGCCATCTATTTGTTTATTTTCCATTTATATACGGATATTTCATTATCTATTACTTTAATACCTTATACCCTCTATAAATGCGCTCAGACGCATTATGGACGTGGTGCTTTAGATGTTCAATTGGCGCTAATTGTTTTTAATTACTGACATGCCTTACACCCTCTATTAATACGCTCAGACGTATTGTAGACGTGGTTATATTACTAAATCATTTCAAATCGACCAGCTTGCCATCTATTAATACGCTCAGACGTTTAATAGACGTGGTACTTTTTATACTTATTGGCTAAATTATTTTATCATTGGGGATAATCTTACTCCCGTCCACTAAAATGGCACGGCGTTTCAAACGTCAGAATAAACAAAAGAAAAGTGTGTTAAGAGCATCAAATGCACTTGCTCATAAAAAACGCATTCACAAAGCAAGCGTAATAAATGCAAAAAAGTTTGTTCTGAATTTATCCTCATATTATCTCAAAGACAACGAATACATGCTACTACCCAAAGGACTTAAGGTAAAGATCCATACCACGTAAAATAACGTTATGTGACGTTATTCTCGTTTGTGACGTTATTACGTCAAACGCGCCCGACGCTTATTCTATCAAAAATGCCTGACGTCGATTTCACTTACCATAAAAAAAGGTACATTCATTTCCAAATAAATGGCATACATATACGATGTTCAGTTATTTTTCCGGGATGCATGATCGAAGAAGAGTTTAAATTTAGTTGATTCGTCAAACCGAAAGTACAACAAAGATGGCATGGATGATGGAAGATTCATTGTCTCAAGTACAAGATAACTAAAAGACTTCGACAATCGGGTCGTGTTTTTTGTCTGTAAGTTGAAGAAATACAGAGTAACAAATAAAAAGTTCTCTTGTCGAAAGTCATTATCATGATTATCGTTTGCTTACAAGTATTCAGGTACCTAACTACTTTTTGCTTCAATATTCCGATTTTTAAAAGTCGTTTTTCTCTTCCCGATTGTTTGAATTGAAATATCGTCCTCTGGGGATTGACTCGGGATTTTGAAGAAAAAAAAATTGGAAAACGTTTTTTTACAATGTATATATCATACATAAAACAGTTACTGCACAAATATAAATGTTCTGTTCTTTGGTATATCCTTGCACTGAAACATAAAATAATTATTGATAAAAAAAAAACAAAAAAAAAAAACAAACAAACAAACAGAATATTTCATTTAAGTTAAAATAGAAAAGGACTTTGATACATTGCAAAAAAAAAAACCTTAATACACACATATGCTGAAAATTTTGAAAAAATTGTTTCAAAGCTAGTGCACAATAACCTTAAAGTATATTAGGGTAGTGTATTGGTGCACCTGTCATAAGACTGACAGGTGTCCTGGGTTCAATTCTCTGGAAGTTGAAAAAATACAGAGTAACAAATAAATGGTTCTCTTGTCGAAAGTCATTATCGTTTGCTTACTGGGTATATGCTTTTACGTAGTAAATAACCATTTTTGAACCTTTTGGGCCTCTTGTTATAATATGTTTGCTAAAGCCAATTTCCAAATTGATGATAAAATTACATATTTGTCATCTACGGTATATACAATATGTATAATAGATTAGAAAAACATATGTCGAACAGACCCAGGGGTCTATATCGGATGGGGAAGGGGATATTTCTGTCTTCAAGCACCCATGAATAGTATAGCGATAGATATCAATTGCTAATAAGATAATGTGGATCCCCAGTGTACTTTTCTAGATCACAATTTTATGCATTACCATGATTACTGTAATGATGGTTAGACTTAAACCCACAAATAGCATTATGACAGTAACAAAGAAGGGAACACATGTATAAGATGATAAATAGGAATGCCTATGAGATCATAGAGAGTGATATAAAAAGGAATAAGGAAATGGATAAAATTTCAATCAGACAATTCACAAAATCAACTCTGTTTGTTAAACTGGGTGCTTACAATGTTATAATCATATAATCAGGTTGTTCGTGCATGGTTTAATCATGCATTAATCATTAAAAACAAAGATAACCAGTTTCAATTTAGATTTTATGGATTTATGTCAAGATTGTTGTTTTCTATTTGAATGAAAAAATTATTAATACTGTCTAATAAAAGTTATGACAGTGTTTTGTTTTTCAAAAACAAATCAATTTTTCAACAAAATTTATTGCATAATTAACTTGACCCTTTGATCACCAAATCAATAAGGGTCTCTCTCAAGCCACTGATAGTTGCTGTGTAAAATTTCAATGCAAAAGCTCAAAGGCTTCTTAAAAGTGTTACAGACAGACAGAAAGACACACGGACAGATGCACAAACCTAAATTTAGTATCCCCACTTTCAGTGAAAGGGGAGACAATTATATCAGTTTTTTTTTATGTTAAACTTGGTTTATCAAGATACTTGTAAAAAAAAAAGCATAACTTTCCAAGTGATTATTAAGATCTTTCTTTTCCTACATGAATAGTTTTTTTATATCATATTGAGCTTTATAATTATACACCTACATATTTATCTATTTTAACATCAATATGCACTGTGCAGCACAGTTCCAATAATCCAGATAATTTATAGGACCAGCATGCAAAATTAATATCAAACCATTTTCCCCCAAATAAATGAAGAGTAATTCCCAAACTTATGAGTTAGGAGTTTATGCTGTGTCATGTGGCATGATAAAAATTCATTCATTTTTTTCATTTGGTTAGAAAACAATTTCGAAGAAGTATAATTGAACTGCCTAAACTCTTGTACAAGTCAAATTGAACTATCTTGGATGTCCTGATTAAATCTATTTTAGGCATAGAGCAACAGAAAGAGTTTTTTTTTTTAAACTACACCATGTTCATAATGCATGTACCATTTCTCAGCTATTTTTAATATACAATTATACATACAAATTAAATATTCAGTACTTAATAATGATGTTCATCAGCTCAGACAATTACATGTTCGAGAATCTGTGTCAAAACTCATGGAACAAATGCTCACTGGATCCATATCAAAATATCACTTTAACATAGAACATTCTATTTACTCAGGGAGTTGTTGACTTTTAAAGCATCATACCGGTGACTTTTCATACCAATTTTACAAAGATCATTTCCAAGGAGGGGTCCAAGGTCACTTTTAGTACAATTCACTGTTATCTTTTGACTGACAGTGAGGTGTGGTATTCTTGATTTTATATATAATTAGCCTCTAAAATTTACACAGCTTTCATTCATTGTTGAAATATATGTGGCCATACATATATGAGAAAGAAGTAAGGGATTAAGTTGTCTCATCATTGTCAACAACTATTTGTTGTTCCGAGAATACCACGTCTTACTGAAAGTCCAAGGATGACAGAGATTTGTACTGCTTGGTTTAGTATGTACATTTAATAACTGCCATTTTCAGGGGATCACACACACTCTTTCCTAAATCAACCATTTTCAATTTTCAATCAAGAAGCATCCTATAAAAATTATACTATGGAAAACGAGAAAAAAAAATATAAGTGCTGAAAATAATTATTGTGTAAGGGTGATTTTGACAGCTTGGTCAGAGTACATCAAACAAATAATTTTTTTATTTGACTAACTTACTTAACCCTTTTAATTATTAACTCTTTCAGATAAATCATTTTATAACCTTATTAATTTTAAAGAAACACAAACAGTAACCACATACTTATCTATAGAATAAATGTTAAATTTCTTTCTCTTTTTCAATAATTTTCTAGTCTTGATTCACATTTTCAATAATAGCACCATTATGAATATTCATACATGTATGAGAAGCTTGTGTCTCACATCTTACATTATATGAAAGTAAGGGTTTGTCTGAGCATGTTGACCGAGTTTAGACAGATGGGCATATAAGATTACTCAAAATGTCACCGTAGAATGTTTTCATATTTTACTAATTAATTTTTAAAGATTTAGTAATGATGCACTCAATGCAATAGACCCTTTTAAGGTTAATGGCCGCCATCTTGGATTGGGGGCATCACGCGACATCGTAGCTAACGTAAACAATGGCAGCTAGCGATCGCTTTTCATATTTTACTAATTAATTTTTAAAGATTTAGTAATGATGCACTCAATGCAATAGACCCTTTTAAGGTTAATGGCCGCCATCTTGGATTGGGGGCATCACGCGACATCGTAGCTAACGTAAACAATGGCAGCTAGCGATCGCTTCACAGTCATTGTCATTCGAAACTGAATGTATACGTATTGTAAGCAACATATTTTATTCTAAAAAGGAATATTTTCTTTAATAATAAGTGTTTATTTACCTTAAATGAACTGAAATATTACAACATGCATCATGAAAAACGTGCGGAGATAGAGTGTTTATGTTACGATGCTATCTATCATCTCTTACAATTTAAGCATAAAATATTTGTGAAAATCAAAACAAAAGAAGGTTTAAGCTTAAAAACACTCATTTACATTTTATTTTTTACTTTGATGATTTTTTAAAAATTTATTTCTTTTATATCTATACCACTAACGCGGGCGGATCCAACTGAGAACTTTGAGAAGTATTGAATGAATAAAAGCTCATAAAACATCTGTAAATAGACCAATATACTTAAAAAATAATATTTATTTTTATATAATGTTTTAGATATTTTATTGAGACAATTTTAAATATATGTTTTAATTAATTAACTAATTTAAAAATATGTTGCATACATGTGTATA
>NW_026934747.1:0-6128 GCF_032062105.1 Saccostrea cuccullata | reverse complement strand
AATTCAAAACTGTCAGCGAAGGCGAATCTTATAGTAATAAACTATGTCCGTAAATTTCATGAAGAAATAATGTGTATTCATCTCATTATTGTCAAAAACCCGGTTTTCAGTTTCGAAATTCCCGGCCGGCCCGGCCCGGCCCGGGTTTCGCTACCCATTCAAGTCACTACAGAAGAGCGGAAAGGAAGAAGACCACCTGTGTGGATGTACAGGCCTAATGATGGAATTAAGAACTTTATTTTAACAAGGATTAATTCACGCAAGTATTTAAATCAGTCTGATTGATTTGGCGTGTGTGAATTATTCCATTAACATCACAAAATGTCCAATTGGAATTCTGCAGTCAGTGTCTGAAGGAATTAGTTTTGTTTACATGTCAGTGATGTAAGTATTAGCATGCTATGAATTTTGGGGTTATTTCTTGCCAAAATGGAATCAAGCTCTATATGATAGATATTAGAGGAATATACGTGGTCAAAAATTAATATAACTTTTATTAGTTTTCTTAGTCTTACTCAACAGTCAATTTAGGGAGGAGGAATATCTGTCAGGGTGTCCCATGTATCAGTAGGGTATGTCACATTGTGCTTGTCTAAGGTTAAAGACCCAATTTTTTTACTGTACGGTTACCTGAGGGGGAGGGAGTGGTTGAAGTACCAGTGATGTTATTTACCTGGAGACCCCAACACCCAAGGTGTCAAAAATCTGTGTACACGTAGCAGTACACAGGAAGTCTGTGTTTGGTAATCAGGGTCAACATTACGTGTTTTGTGTCTAGTTTTGAGTGAAAGTACATAAAATAATTATTTTAATATGAACTTTATTTGTAAACTAACAGCATTCGTCTAACGTTTTGAAGGAAAAAAATATAAAGATATATCGTTTTATAAAAGGTTTTCGTTAAATTAAAGAAAAAATCACGAGTACAAACTACAAAGAATTTCAAATAACATTTTTTTTTAATCTTCAATAAACGAAATCACCATAATAAAAAAGACTGAATATTGAAATAAAAAAAGAATTATCCATTTATTTTATCCGTTGTGCATGTGAACATTTACCACGATCGGAATTTATTTATTTATATAATTTCTGGCCAACAATTTCCAAAATATTCAATATTTTCGATTGTTCATTTGTTAACAAACTTTTATCGTTAGAAAGATTTCTCCTCAGAATCAATCACTATATTAATTATCTCCACCTTTTCATTACGAATATAGATGACGCTAGGGGAAATTAATTCGAGCATTAATTCTGACATAAATTTCTGTACTACATCGTGCAGACTGTATAGCCTTTGTACAAAATAAAACATCTTTTGTAAACTATATGCCGATAATGCTGAATGTTTTTCTTATATCCTATTTCTTAAAAAATAATTTTAATCGTCGGACGCCCAATTACGGCAAATTGAGCCGGTTTCTATGGACGGTCTTTTTTCTACAGGTTTCGTGGACAATAGAACAATTACAAGTAACAAACAGCAGTGAAGACAGAAAAGAAATATTTTATGATGTCAATGTTTTAATAATATACATACTTTTTTCAATTATTTTTTGAAATAATTTCAAACAAATGGAGTTTTCTAACCCGCGTGTATACAAGGTACATGAAAGAGTTTGGCGTGCGACAAGGCAATTGTCTTCAAAACATGCAAACTCAGATTATCAGGTAGCACAGGTAGCTGATCTGTCAATCAAATCAGAAGCTATTGTTTTTCTAATGATTGACAAGCGGTAAATTATTGATCTTGAATCAGGTAGATTTTGGGGGCGTTAACATAAAATTGGGTGTTTAACCAAGTTCAAGTTCAGTTTATTTATGGATTCTATAACATAAGGTCTGTGCGAATGAGTTCAATAATTAATCCCTGCATGTACTTTTATGGGGTACTCACAAGGGTGGATCTTAACAACTGCAGTGATATAGATGTGAAATTTCTATTTTCCTTTTAAAAAACTGTGAACCAAAAATTATCACTTTGACAACAAAGTACCAATCATACGATATGTATGGAAATACCTTATTGAAGAGTTACTGTAGCTCCAAAGTTTTTTTTTCTAATTAGGTCAAACATGAATAGAGGTCAAGGGGTCAGAAATCATAGCATGCTCAGAAATATCTTGCAACAGACATATGAAAAATCTATCTCTTCTAAATCAAAGTCATAAGGAAGAATTAATATTTATGAAAAGTATGTCATACTTCAAGGTCAAGATATGTATGGTAAAAAATCATGATAGTGTAGGAATAATTCGCACAGGTAATACTTGTATAATTTGAACATGTTGAAAGCCCTATCTCATCTCATTCAAAAGATATGACCAAAGTTTAAGTTTTTATGACATTGATAAGCTGACCATTTAACAGATGACAGATGAATAAGATTCAATGTCCTCTCTTATTCGCTAAGGTGGGGGACAAAAATCAAAAGAACTCATCAAAAGGGATTGACTGACCTTGACCTGATAATGCATATAGATCGATGCTTTCTGCAAAAATAAACGTCTTCTTACAATAATTTAGTTTATAGTTAGAAAGTTAAAGTATCATAAGAAAAAGAAATATCATGTTTGACATACATGTAGATCTATTTCAATGAAAAAAAGTGATATTGTCAGAATGAGATCAATATTGCCTGACTGCACCTTGCAGGATGAAAATTTAGTTTTAATAATTTCAGAACTTCTTTTTTGTCTCGCCTGCGACGAATGTCGCGAAGCGAGACATAGCGACCATAGATTCCGTCGTCGTCGTCGTCGGCGTCCAACTTTTGGTTAACCCAAATGTCAAAGTTTTATAAACTGCAATAACTTTCTCAAATTTTATTCAGTCTTCTTGAAATTTGGACACAATATTCAGTATGGATAAAAATTTATATCCCAAGTATGATTTTGAAAAAAAAAATTCAAATTTTTCCGTATTTTTTCCTTAAGTTGGACTTAGTTTTTTCATGATAATTTATGGTGAAGACCTATATTCCAGCAACTATAAGTTATAGGGATATGATAATTAGTCAGTGGATACATCATGGGTAACCACAAACGTCAGTACCAGAATTAGGTCATCTTGACCTACATTTTTCTGCATGAGTGACTTTGGTTAAATTTTTGGTGGAGGTCCATATCTCAGCATCTATAACTTATAATGGCATGATGATTTGTCATTGTACAGGTTATAAGTAACCAACAACATCAGTACCAGAATTAGGTCATTTTGACCTACATTTTTCTGCATGAATGACTTTGGTTAAATTGATAATGGAGGTTCATATTTCAGCAACTATAACTTATAGTGGCATGATAGTTAGTCAGTGGATACATCATGGGTAACCACAAACATCAGTACCAGAATTAGGTCATTTTGACCTACATTTTTCTGCATGAATGACTTTGGTTAAATTGATAATGGAGGTTCATATTTCAGCAACTATAACTTATAGTGGCATGATAGTTAGTCAGTGGATACATCATGGGTAACCACAAACGCCTGTACCAGAATTAGGTCATCTTGACCTACATTTTTCCGCATGAGTGACTTTGCATAAATTTATGGTGGAGGTCCATATCTCAGCAACTATAACTTATAGTGGCATGATAATTTGTCAGTCTACACATCATAGGTAACCAACAATATCAGTACCATAATTAGGTAATCTTCACCTACATTTTCTGCATGAATGACTTGATACATATACAGTGGATTTGATTTCAAAATGCAAGTTCAAATTATTGCGACTCATAACACGTTGTGTAAACCATTGTGGTTTGCTATGAACTACTAACACAAACATATGATACAGTGTTTTTAAAGTGTACATAGTATTTCCAGCAGTTATTCGGAGAAACTTAAAGTGGACAAAAAACAATCTATCTCTTGTGAATAATATGAAATATGGAAATTTTAAACTGTACAGAAGATATTTAACCTACATGATGCATTTGGATCCTACCTACTCTTGTGAATAATATGAAATATGGAAATTTTAAACTGTACAGAAGATATTTAACCTACATGATGCATTTGGATCCTACCTACTTTTCTGTTTACCAGTTGGCATATGCAGTGCATTACACATTGACTAAGAGGAAAATGTTGTGTTCATCAGTATGCAAAAGTTATATATTAAATCCATATAAAATATACCTATAGTCAGTCCAGATAGAAACGTTTTACAGTTCTTATTAAGTCCATGACAATATCTCTTTAAAAACCAGCAAAATGACTCGATCCACTTTTTGAGTTATTCCTTCTGAAATGTCAATAAATGCTTCAGTTTATCAGACAATCATTTCTTACTAACCACAGCGACAGCAGGCGAGACACAGGGTTGCGGGCAACCCTTACGTACTTTTAATTGAAACTGTCTCTATACTGGCGATTTCCCTATTTTGAAGCAAAAATGCATTACAGCTCGTTGCGTATTTTTTTTCCATTTTGACATTTCCTTTGTTCAATACATCAGAGTAAAACAACAATGTTTATCATTAAAAAAATAGCAATGACATTATTGAATTTTCACTTAAAGAAAGACTAAAAATGCGTTAATTTTGTTTTTTAAAGTATCGGGCGGTTAGGCGCTCTTTTTTAGATGCTTTTAATGTGTTTTTTCTAATTAGAAATCAAAGAATTTTCGATGAATTCCAATTATATATTACTAATAATTATAATGTACATGATCTATGTAAAGCCTAAATTGATTCGTTATCCAATGTAGATTTAACAGTCGAGCTGGTTGATGACAGGTATAAACTTAAAAAAAATATTAGTAGTAAATAAGGTACCCGAAAGGCGTAGTACATGTATACAATGTATATGTTGTCTTATTTAATCATATTCATTGTACCTGCTTTTTTGGCTGATATTAAGTGGTTATATCAGCTTTTTTTTTTATTCAGACAGAGTAGCATAGAGATGCAATTAATTTCATTTTTCATAATATTCATTCATTCATAAAAATAATAAAGATACCTAGTAACCTAATGATAAAAAAAGAAGAATAAATCAGATTGTTGATCAATATCTAAAGACATGATGGCGGATCTAAGGGAATACTGTAGGTTGTAATATTTTCGTTCGTTTATTGCTTTTCTCATTTACCTAAGACAAAGCGACATGAGATATCTGTCTCATCTTTTTTAATTATGATTATGGCTAATTGATTTCAAACATTTAGCTTATAAGTCATGTATTATAGTCTAAATTTATGGGCGGTGGATCCAAGGGGAGTTGATATTTAAATACTTGTGGTGGATCATAGAATACTAATGATTTTTGCAAATTTATTTCAACGTTTAGTTAATATTTCTGTGTGTGATCATGATCTTAACTAAGAAGTGGTGGATCCAAGGCAAGTGGATATTAATTGTTTTGATAGCCATAAGAGTTGTGGTGGATGTAAAGGGAGTAGATAGATATTTGTAATAGGTCAAAGGATAATAATGATTATGGATAATTGATTTCAAACATATAGCTTATATGTCATTTGTGATCAAGATCTAAACTTATAAGTGGTGGATCCAAGGGGAGTGGATATTTATCTTTTTTAATTATTTGTGTTTGATCAAAGGTTAATTATTAATGAATTGTGATCATGTCTAATTTATTTCAAACATTTAGCTCGTGATCTTAATTTTATATTTGTTGATCCAAGGCAAGTGGATATTATTTTTAAATATTTGTGATGGGTAAAAGGACAATACTGATTCCGGCTAATTGATTTCAAACATTAAACTTATATGTCATGTGTGATCAAGATTAAAACTCATAAGTGGTGGATCCAAGGGGGGTGGATATTTATCTTTTTTAAATATTTGTGAATGATCAAAGGATATTAATGATTTTTGATTATAGCTAATTTATTTCAAACATTTAGCTTTTATGTCAGGTGTGAACATGATCTTAATTTAAAAGTGGTGGATCTAAGGGGAGCGGGAACTATTTTTAAATATTTGTGGTGGGTAAAAGGATAATGATGATTATCACATTATGGCTAATTTATTTCAAACTTTAATCTTACATGTCATGTGTGATCAAGAACTTAACTTATTAGTGGTGGATCCATGGGGAGTGGATATTCATTTTTTAAAGAAATATTTGTGGTGTATCAAAGATATTAATGACTA
>NW_026934746.1:0-6278 GCF_032062105.1 Saccostrea cuccullata | reverse complement strand
TCCGTTTGGCTGTGTGGAATATTTAAAATATTTAAAACAGACATTTGATTTTGACGAAATTCGTCTTTAGAAAGGGGAGTATGAGTATAAGTAGGATTATTACTTGTAGAATTAAATCCAAGTTCTTCTTTTAATACAATTTGAATATTGAACCTTATACAAACGAAGACAATGTTGTTAACTGCTTTGGCAGCAGGGACCAATACATACTGATCATGTAATCTATCTAATTCTTTTTCTGGATAATTGCACACAAAAGGATAGATGGTTTTCTCACTGCCCCTCAATCTTTTAATACGCGACTTTAACATGGATCTAATACATTTAATCCATTCTGACAAGGTGTCAACGTCTTCTTTTTCATATCTGGCCCATCGTCTGGCGTAATTTTCAACAGAATCCATAACATTTATGAATTCCGACACCAGTTGAAGGATCGGGGTTCCCTATATTTAGGACCTTTTAAAATAAGTGATCTAAGGTCCTCATTATTAACTATATTTACGTCACCTATAATAACGTGTCCAGTAGGACTATAGTTATAGGGCGAGAAAGAACATGAACACGATGGAGGATTATGTTTCAGATACTCGGTATCCAGGCCATCTAAAGTTTTTTGAAAAGGATTTTTAAATAACCATAAATGATCACTTTATTTAAAACAACTAAAAATTAGCGTCTCTTCTCGTTTCGGCTAAAACTTTCTGCCTCATATATGCGATAAGAATTTTTCTGATTTATGACAATGGTCGATACCAAAGAGTTTGCTTTCATAAATAAACAAAATTATTTCATCACTTTTAGCATAAGAGAAGTCACAGGTAAAAATAAGGTTTGTTAATTAACTACTTTCCAAAGCATAGGAATTGTGAGCCTTTCAACTGGGTTTTTTCCAAATTAGTTTACAAATAGTGAAAAGACATCCATTATAAAAGAAAGTGTAGTGACAGTTTACGCTTGAACTCTACACTACCTGCAAGGAATTGTAATGATTTAGATTTAAAATTCTCAACATAAGTTATTGTTTAGTCCTCATTATTTTTAGATACATGTAAAATACATGTAACACGAAAGCCATCTGTGTCACAACACTCACCTGCGTTTTATTACTTAATTACTTAAATAGATTGATGACATTAGACATTCGAGAGAAAATTTCGAAATGTTTCCATAAAAGTTTGCAAAGGTGAGCAATAAAAAGTAGATTTATTTCAACATCCGAATTTAGAAATGTGATACTATTCATAGGCGTCGAAAACGGAAACATTTTTGCAGCAATAGACTTTATATAGGCATTTAAAAATTTGGATTTACCTTTTTTG
Organism: Saccostrea cuccullata; assembly: GCF_032062105.1. Lineage (NCBI taxonomy): Eukaryota > Metazoa > Mollusca > Bivalvia > Ostreida > Ostreidae > Saccostrea > Saccostrea cuccullata. The sequence continues at coordinate 4,956 of NW_026934746.1, read as the reverse complement.
TTGGTTTAGCCCCCCACACTTTCGATTAGCGCCCCCCTCCCACTTTCAATTTGCTACCGACGCCCATGCTATGAATAAAAAAGTAAATATACATTTGTGATATCCTTTTTACAAATTGAATCCAGAGGATGAAAAGCATTTTCTTGTACAAAAAACTATGATATTCTCTACAATTATAAGTAAATCATTTAAATTTTTGTTAATTTAATTTACAGAAATATTCATGATTAATCACTTTGCTGAGAGTGAAACACAATTTGCCGTTTTGACAGAATTTTTGTTTCAGTTTGTAACCTTACAATACAATTGTGCTTTAAATTCATAAAGTGCAATATTTTTATCCAAAAAGTGCTGACTGACGGTTTTCATACGAATTTTTAGTCCATTTATTCATTTGTTATGTTTTCTTCCGAACATGACAAGAATCGAGTGGTGGGTTTAACCGCCATTAACCAGTCAGCATGGAATGCACACTACTCCATGGTATCTGATCCAACCTTTTGTATTTTAGAGGGCCTTGTTTGCTCTACTTGTGATTTATATTGTTTGAGGTGAAATTTCAACTTGAGTACTCTGCGTTATCTTCATATATTTCATGGCCTCTTACACATAATTAATGTTTGTTATCTTCATATTTGATTTCAATTAACATTACTTACTGACTGAAAATAATTGTTTTTAGCTAAAAAGCTAAATGTATCATTTATAGAATATTTATATATTATATATTCATGTCAGTCTGTATTTTTGTCCCCCGCTTGAAAAGTGGGTGATATTAATTTGGGTCTGTCCGTCCGTCCGTCTTTCTTTCTGTCTGTAACGCTTTCGTTTCCACACGATATCTCGAGAACCCTTTGAGCTTCCGCAATGAAACTTTACATAGCAACTCCCTATGGACTAAAGAAGAACCCTATTGATTTTGAGGTCAAAGTTCAAGGTCATAAATTCTCAAATTCTGTCTGTTATAACACTTTTGTTTCCGCGCAATATCTCGAGAAAATTTTGAACTTTTGCAATGAAATTTTACATAACAACTCCCTGTGGCCTAAGGAAGACCCCTATTGATTTTGAGGTCAAAAGGTCAAAGTTCAAGGTCGTTAATTTATACATTCTGTCTGTGTGTAACACTATCCTTTCCGGGCGATATTTCAAGAAGATTTTGAGCTTTTGCAATGTAATTTTATACCAAAACTCCCTAGGACCTCCCTCACCCCTCTCAAAGTGACACGCTCCGTTTGTTTTATTAGTATTTATTGTATTACATATCGCTATTTTTAACACAGGGTCCTGAGGAGCTATTTCGTATAAAACAGGTTCTCGGCGGACTTTATATTCTTATTACATCTATAGGAGCTGTTTAATAAAGGTTAAATCAGACACCATGCATATTATTTTCACATTTTTAAAGCGGTTCCGTGGTGTAGTGGTATGTCTCTCGCTTCAAATGTAAGAAGACCCGGGTTAGAATCCCGGGCAATCCATTTTTCTTTTTTTCCCGAAATACTTTCTTTTACTAAATGATAGTATCCAGCATGTGAAATGAAAAATTTATGAGGTCTGGTTGTACAAACTCATAAAATCATCATTACAGAGTGATAAATATTCAATATAAAAAGAATCTTCTATACACATAAAAAAGAATAAGCAATCAAATCTTTATATCCATATTGGCAGATTTTATTTGCTTCAGTATACAATACATGTATACATTTAATAATTCTACAAATTCAATCACGGGGATCAGACCCCCCCCCCCCCCCGAACTGCGCATGGTTACTTTTTCCCTAAGCGGGGGACACAAATTGTCTGAATTAGCTTGTTATGTATTCATTTGTGAATATTTATTAATGAAATAAAATTAAATTAATTGCATATAAAAAACATTATAAATATTAAATTGTTCTTTGATTTCAAATTACTACTACAATTAAGACTATTCACTCCTATTTCAATGAGTGAATCCGCAGGAACTACGTATCCGTATACTATACTTGACCGAAATTGGCAAAACGGAAATACAATTAAGAATGTTTATTTTCTTTGACCATCAACTTATTTCTCAACATTTTGTCTCCTTTTAGACATTGCTCGTACGTACACCATGTTTGTTTTATCGAATCAACTAGGAGACATAAATTCCATGTACAGGTGATTTATTGCTCATTTAGTGAAGATGGACTGTATCTAAGAGATTAACCATGATGGTCAAGGGTGTCTCTTCCAAAACTGTAGAATTCATGGTCCTTTGCTTTGCATTCTATAGTTATTTGTAATTCATAGTGCGTTTGAAATGTAATATTTCCAGCTTATTCTTTGGAACTGCTGTTCATACTATAGTAGTACTTTTTTCCCTGTAGTATTAATTTACGCTATGTAAGCGGTAACAAATTTTGTACAATCGAACTTATTGCAAATATAATGTATATAAAGGGAGTCTTAAAATCTTTTACCAGTGGATTGAAAAGAATTAGAGATTCCGCGGAATTATGACCCCGTGGGAAAAAAGTACGTCTACAGTATTTCAATCCATCTTAGCAATTAGCATTTATAGTTGAAGGGATACGAAGTTTCATTTTTCATGATCCCTGTCCCCTAAGAGTATATAAATACCTAACCTTACGTTGAACGCTTACTTTCTTCACTTGCATCATAGAGCGATTTATTACTGCTGTTAAAATCCCGAGACAATTGACTTGTCTTCTTTTTTCATTTCTACTATTAATATCACGACTTTTCCGCTTAATTTGCCGAAAGATATATGTGCACTTGGTCCCATCTCTGATGTTTTGGAGGTCTTTTGAATGGACTATGATTATAATGTTTGTTATCTTCACATATTTCATATAAAATTGTAAATTATGCTTTTACAAAAGGAATCAGCTGTTAATGATAGATTACATCTGAAAGCATTTAAGGAAGGGATTCTTCTTGACAGATCTGCTGTAAGATGTTTTCTCTTTTAAGAATTTCATTTAAAAAAACACTTATTTTATCAAAAAATAGAATGCTTATTTTTTATGATATTATGCATCATTGACTTTTAATTTGGTCTACAACCAATCAGAAATCACCAAAATTACTAATTATTTAATTAAAAATAATCCCTTGATCTCTGGCTTATACCCAAAATTAAAGAAATATTGAATAATATATCTATAATAATAATTTATTTATAGTATAAATAAGATTTAAAACCTTTCAATTATATTGTCAAAAATAAACTCAAGCATCTTTTTATTATCAACTTTAAAGTACTAGTGTGTACAACCAAAGTGTTTTTGCAAATGACCAATGAGAAGGTGAACAAATGGCGTATTCTTTTTTTATTTGAAAAGCAGCTGTCAATGACAATGTCATAAATTTAAAGACTGTTGATTTTGATTTGATTTTGTGATTGCATGAAGAAGGATGTGGAGATAACCAACAGTATTCAATCTCAAAGTCCATTAAACAATATACAAAATAAGAGCAGAGCAAACGCAGACCTCCGAAACATCAGAGGTGGTATCAGGTGCCATGGAGGAGTGAGCATCCCCTGCCGACCGGTCCCACCCGCCGTGTGCTCGTTGTCATGATCAGGAAATAACGGAAAAAATCCGTCGTCAATTCAGTGTATAAATAATGGACTAACAATTGGTATGAAAAACGTCAGTCAGCCCAAAAGTTCTTCGAATTTTTTTAGTATCCACATCTGATTTATCTCTTTAAGCAGCAAATTTTTTTTACATAACTTTATTTTAAATTTAGAATGACCTAACTTGCAGTTCGGGATCCTGCTACGTCGTTTAAACAAATGTAACTTCTTCCACTCACATCTTACGACTAGGATAAGAATTTGTCAAATCTGTCAAATCTCACTTTTTCTAAAATATTATATGCATGTACATCTCATGAAGAAATCTTAGAAATATCTACAGCTTAGATTGTTGGGGATTATTTTGTTGAGAAGGAGAATTATAAATTGTTCCATGAATGAGATTCTACAATGATCAATCAAAATTCAAAATTAATGAATGTTAAAAAAATAAACAAACGACACAAAGCACACCAAACTTCAAAATTTATTACAATAACAACAAGTAAATGTAACAGTAGCAATGGCCATTGATAAAGCTGACGCTCGGAAAATGAAAATCAGAAAACTTGTAATGAAATTGACAAAAATTTTATAATTAACACGACAGTTTTTTTATCATAAGGTATTACTTTATTGAGAAGAAATTGCAGAGCACAATTAACAATATCTTTATTTTCCTTTTGATCCGGAGCCTTTTCTTCTCCGGGATCCAGAGTTGTATACACCATAGCGCCTTGATCTCCCTCTTCTAGATGCTAAAAACAAAGAAATACTTTGAAAAATGTTGCAATAACTGATGCAATACATGCAGTCGTGTGATGTACTGTTACAATACTTTCTCACAATACTTACAAAACAAACTTCGTTTTACAATCACTCCTTCGCTGGTTCCATCACTGTCCTCGGCCATTACTTCATATAATCCTACATTTAAAATAATAAGCAGCATAAAAATAAGTATTAAACGTGTCGACTTCATTTTTTTTTACTTTTAATCACACTTTCGTAACAGCAAAATATCCCCTGCTCACGATATGTGGAATTTAAAGTAGATTTAAATCTTTTCCTTATATGAGCATGCTTAAATAAACAAATAACATAACCGCAACTAGCCGAATAAGGCCTAAGGTAATAATTATTATACCGGATTTGGTTAGCATGCCTTGCCTCCTCTGCATATAAGTACCTGTTCTTGAAAAATGTAAAAATGTCAGATAACGATCCGTAACATGTAACGTAGGAGTGAATTCTATTTATTTATAGCAAAATTACCAACATATGCCTTGTACGTGATATATTATTTCTTTTCCCTTTTTTGCCCGCATGACGCATGTGCAATGGTTAAAGCATCTGCTCTAGAGTGGCAAAGTAAGAAGTTA
>NW_026934745.1:0-6206 GCF_032062105.1 Saccostrea cuccullata | reverse complement strand
AAAAAAGAATTGCTTGATACCGTGTTAAAGCAAAAAAATCCCAAAGCTGCTGCTGATTTTTTCCATTCCCTCTATGTGAGTTCATATCAGGACTTTCCCCCAGCCGTAAATACATTTACAGCAAAACACTGAAAAAGTGTAAATAAATTTTTCTAAATTCAATTCTTTTCACTTGTTTTCACATATTTGGGTATTCATTTTATATCACTTTAAAATTCTTGGTTGTGTTAGAGTGAATTAAATATCAATTGATTTCATCTAGATTTAACCACAGTAAAGGTGACAAACGACATGTTCCTCAAAAATATATATTAAATATTATATTATGAAATACATAATTTCTCCCAAGAATTTGTTATTGTAGTCTAGGCCCTTAAATAAGGGTTCTATACCAGACATTTGGATAAGATACAAGGGTGATGTTTCTTATTTAACCCTTCTGGGTAATCTTCTGAATGGCCTATATCACAATTTTTGGTGAACTTATCCATGTTGTACTTGAAATAATTTAGAAAACAATGTAGAATTTAGAAATCAGATGAGATTGACTGACAATTAAGTATATATTTTTTTTTTTTTTTTATAAAATACCAAGTCTAGAAATACAAAACATATTCGTCTGACCTTTACAACTTACTATAGAAATTCAAAGACTGACTTTATGACATCAATACTAAAATTCTTTGTATTATCAAAGACGGTATATAAATACCTACCCCTTCACGAAGGTATAGAACATCCGGCAACTCTTCAACCTTTACTTTTGTGGAGAGTTGCCTAACTCATATATGTGGGGGCAGCCTTTATCCTTGCACATTGTTGGAGCATAACACTCCAGGTGAAACACAGGGGGTAGAATTTCAGGATCTATTTCTTGAACTATCCAGCTGTATACACTCTAAGAAATAATAGTGACATAATATTAGGTGTTTCATAACTTGCATTTAACTAGAGCAATTTAAGTAACTCATAAAATTAAGTTCTTCATTACCTGCACATATATTTTATAAATGTACATGTATATGAAAATAAGAGGCTCACAGGCCTTTAGGTCACCTTAGTATCATAATTAGTAACTTTCCAAAAATTGAATTTGGTTTGCGTTTTATCCTAGAGGCCATAAACTTCACAATTTAGGTAGATGATTTAATGCAATATACATGTAACAATCATGCTTACAGTCTGTCTTTTTCATGTCCAGGAGTAAAGAATAAGATTTTTTAAAAGATTGTATTAATTCTAGTGGATTTACCCTCACATCTCAGGCCAAAGTTGTGCAAGGGTCATGAATTTAAAAATTTATGTTCCCCTTCACCAATGATGCCAAAATTGTTTGAAATTGGTATAACTGAAGCTGTAATGTACAAATGTTAACACACAACACATCTCACATGATGACAATACAGTAAAACTCGTTTAGTACAAACACGTATATAGCGAATTCACGGATATAGAAAAGTTTTTCCGGGTCCCCGGCAAAATTTTTAACAAATCTTTGTTAAATTTTACGGTTATAACTAACTGATATAACAAATTTACAGATATAGCGAACTGATTTTGGTTCCAGTCTAAATTTAAATATAATGAAATTTACATCTTTTATAATGAACTTTCTATGATCTCAAAATTTGATAAATTGAACTAACTTATTTTTGTTCATGGAATTGTCTATATAATTCAATTCACAATAAAACCTTAGTTATCGACGGTATGTTTCGTAATAATTACTTTCCTAACATATCTGGTAGTAATACTTGAAGGAAAAAATGTATATTGCAAATTCACTTTATATGGTTTTACGAATTCGTTATACGGATATAATGAATTACGGATATAATGAATTAAATTCACAGGTCCTAGGACTTTGTTATAACTGAGTTTTCTGTACAAGAATATCAATAAGTCACATGAGTTTCTCAGGTTACCTTGTAAAAATTATGTTTAAAAAAATCTTGTTTGGTAGCTGATGCATACAATTTAGTTTGAATTTTGTTATACTTTTCATCACTTAAATGTTCAATAAAATAGTATCTCCTTCATAAACTTCTCCTTACCTTGACTGTGTCACCATGCTTAAAAGGCCTATTTATGGCAATACCCCCATGGCTTTCATACACGACACAAAGCAATTTTTGTGCATCTCCTTTGGATGGAAACTCTATGAAGGTGTTTTCTGCAAACTAAAACATAGGTAATCAGAGATTACAGAGCTCACCTCAACGTGTCTTGTCTTTGAGTAAGGCAAATTAAGTCAGCCACAATTAACCAGTAAAAAGTGTACATCCAAAAATACAAAATTTATGCAATTTTGATACTTTGGAATAGACCTATATAAAAACTAAAAACTAGTTCTTCATCATGAAAATGTAATTAAAATCCAGCATCTGAAGCAAGATTGAGAGTTTTCATCTCTTGATGCATCATTTAGGCAACTGGTTTATATAAGCCTTATAGTTTCTTGGTGATAGACTTGCACCCATAACTTTTACGAGGTCTATTATCTGGAAAATGTATGTCGAATTCAGCAATCCATGTAAGTTTGGTCGTTATAGTAGGAAATCAAAATTGCAGTTCTTTAAAACTTATAGGTATCGGCAGTAAATAACGCTCTGCAAAAAAAATCAACCCCCACTCCTACAATCTCCCCTGGTATTTCTATATTCTCTGTAATATTCCTACATTCCATCATCTATTTCAAATATTAATATTTTTACTTTAAAATGAAAAACATTACATACCTCATTTCAGCCAATCAGGTAATGCCGACCTATTCAGTACTCAACTCTACATTGTGCCACAAACAATGCCATGTGCTCATCCGGGGATTTGGTACTCTCATTCCTATACTTACATATTTACCTCTCCCAGAATTAGTCAATTTTGTAATTTTCAAAGACTTTATACTTACCAATGAATATGTATAAAATTTTAGGCCTGTCACTTCAGTGTCTTGGAAGCTGTGACAGTCTTAATTAATGACACCTCCCTCCATTAAGTGGAATTCCAGGGAGTGAGAAACTGTCATTCCTTTGATGTGACCTGGATACAGTTGTGACTGTAATGAATAAAACATTTATAAATTGCATGATTTTGTTTTTTATTGTCAATAAAATGATATAAAGTCACATTTGTGTCATTTTTTTCATAAGGGTGGATTCTACCCAGAATTTAAAAAAGGCTCCAAAATTTGATAAAATATAGCTAATTAAGCAAAATTGAAAGGCTTTAAAAAGACTAATTCAGAATTTTTTTTATGCTTATGAGAAGTAAATTATTTGAGACTCTGATATACTAATTGATTCTTATCTAACCCCTCATGTTGCTTAAGTATATGCAAAAAAGTATCACCACCCCCCAGTGAAAAACACTTAGAGAAATAGCAGGTGCCCCCTATTATATTTGTTTACAATAAATTTAAATGAGAGAAAATCAATCCTTTTGATAATAAATGAAAGTTCAGTATCTACAGTCTTATACAGTACAATCTTAATCTTCAGGATAGAGTTTTATGCATAGAAAAGGGGAATTTAGATCAATTTTTCAAAAATAAGAAATGCAATAATTTTGACTTTAAACCCCAAAATGCACAACATAATAAGAGGCTGGAAAGTTAAAAAGAGGAAAATTTACCTGCTATGTACAGAAAACTGTCCGACAAAATATATCGGGTGGGTAGCGAGTCTCCATCTTCTTCTTGTATAGAGAAAATGCCCCCGCTGAGCAGGTACCCAACTCTCCCGGGGCCGAGGAAGCTGAAAGATGAAAGTCCTCTACAGTGCTAAAAACAAAATAAATCAGAAAAATTAGTCAAATCACATCTTAAGCATTTATTTAACAGCAATATTTTTCAGGTTTTCTAGAAAATAAAAAAATTACACACCTTCTACATTGTTTATTGTTTTAAAAATGTACCCCCAAAGGGTGGGGTACATGTTACACAATATTACATGTAATTACATGTAAATACAAAAAGGCCTAATCTTATACATGCATTTTTGAGTCATTCCAATAATTCCTGGAAAAAATCAGAAGTCTAGGTTCTCTACAATAAAGATTTTATGATGTTGAAATTCTACATGCCTGGTTTGTAAGTCTAAGGGAAGTAACTCTAATTACAAAAACTGGAAAGCAGTAAAAATGAGTTGCCGAGGGCTACGCTGATGAAAAAACAAGCAGCAAGAAAGGAAAAATACAGACCTAAGTGTAGCTACACCAAAGAAACAACTTCACTACAAATTCAGTACCCTGCAGTCCAAGTAAAGCAATCCAGAGAATCACACGCACTACCAGCCATAAGATGTCAAGAGAGAAAAGTGTGCAACTTTGACATGACCACTATAGAATGCCCTTTTTAGGTTCACCAGAACTATTTGAAAAGATACCGTATGCAACTGTTAAAGAAATGAAATGAAATGAACACCAGGTCACAGCCCCTACAATGCCATACATGTACATATATATAGAACACAACACATAAATACACACATGTAAATACATATAATATTAATGTACATGCATATATTTATACAAACTTACTTACACATAAATATTCATCATAAGAGCAATCTGATGCACTTTATTAACTTACTCCCCTCCTCGGATAATATCAAATGCACCACGCTATACTAATATCTACATTCTACTCACTACCCCCCCCCCCCCCCCTTACCGAGAACAGAATATTCCTCCAAAATCTCAACACATGAAAAACAATTCCATTTTTTTTGCTATTTACCTCTCAGTGTGTCATCAATATTCGGATTAAGAGCAAAAAATCACTTTTCATGACTTTAAATTCACTTAACATTTTAAAAATTTGGGTCTCTATAGGGAAAAGAGTACCAATTATTTTCCCATAGAACTCTATACAAACATTTTGTCCTCTCACTACTATACTAATTTAATTTCAGATTATTCCTTGGCATCGTTTGAAACTTTAATCCAAGCGCTTATAAAAAATCCCGGAAAAAATATAGGGTCCCATGGCGTTTATAGGTCAAAATTGCAGTTCTTTAAAACTTATAGGTATCGGCAGTAAATAACGCTCTGCAAAAAAAATCAACCCCCACTCCTACAATCTCCCCTGGTATTTCTATATTCTCTGTAATATTCCTACATTCCATCATCTATTTCAAATATTAATATTTTTACTTTAAAATGAAAAACATTACATACCTCATTTCAGCCAATCAGGTAATGCCGACCTATTCAGTACTCGACTCTACATTGTGCCACAAACAACGCCATGTGCTCATCCGGGGATTTGGTACTCTCATTCCTATACTTACATATTTACCTCTCCCAGAATTAGTCAATTTTGTAATTTTCAAAGAGTTTATACTTACCAATGAATATGTATAAAATTTTAGGCCTGTCACTTCAGTGTCTTGGAAGCTGTGACAGTCTTAATTAATGACACCTCCCTCCATTAAGTGGAATTCCAGGGAGTGAGAAACTGTCATTCCTTTGATGTGACCTGGATACAGTTGTGACTGTAATGAATAAAACATTTATAAATTGCATGATTTTGTTTTTTATTGTCAATAAAATGATATAAAGTCACATTTGTGTCATTTTTTTCATAAGGGTGGATTCTACCCAGAATTTAAAAAAGGCTCCAAAATTTGATAAAATATAGCTAATTAAGCAAAATTGAAAGGCTTTAAAAAGACTAATTCAGAATTTTTTTTATGCTTATGAGAAGTAAATTATTTGAGACTCTGATATACTAATTGATTCTTATAAAAGTATCACCACCCCCCAGTGAAAGACACTTAGAGAAATAGCAGGTGCCCCCTATTATATTTGTTTACAATAAATTTAAATGAGAGAAAATCAATCCTTTTGATAATAAATGAAAGTTCAGTATCTACAGTCTTATACAGTACAATCTTAATCTACAGGATGGAGTTTTATGCATAGAAAAGGGGAATTTAGATCAATTTTTCAAAAATAAGAAATGCAATAATTTTGACTTTAAACCCCAAAATGCACAACATAATAAGAGGCTGGAAAGTTAAAAAGTGGAAAATTTACCTGCTATGTACAAAAAACTGTCCGACAAGATATATCGGGTAGGGCTGCACCTCCATCTTCTTCTTGTATAGAATGCCCCCGCTGAGCAGGTACCCAACTCTCCTGGGGCCGAGGAAGCTGAAAGATGAAAGTCCTCTATAGTGCTAAACAAAATAAATCAGAAAAATTAG
>NW_026934744.1:0-6211 GCF_032062105.1 Saccostrea cuccullata | reverse complement strand
TTTGAAGTGGTCCTTTCTTTGCATCGTTTTACACGGTGTGTAACAGTTACCCATTACGGAATTGATAATAAATATTTTCAATGTCTATATTTAGACAAATTGAATCAACTTCTTTTTAAAATATTCGTTTTACTTTTCCATGAATATTTTATCACTATACAGATAAAACTTATAAGATGCCCTAAAATTTAATATCAATGTGAACGAACGTGTCTACCAATAAAAAAACAAACAAACAACTCTGCAAAAAAGTATGAAAGACTTTGGGAATTTCAAATGCTTTTATTGAGTAACAGGGGTCATACTTTTTAATTAAAATTAAAAAAAAATCCGATAAGTAAAAATATATACCATAGTGTATCTACTATTGTAGGTAGATTTTCTGAAGTTATTTCAAAAATTTAGGAGGATAGAAATTCACAGAAATTCTAAAGCATCCATTGCAATATGGTTCCTAGAAATCCCAAACTGATACTATAGAGCGGTAAATTCCTTATTTTCACGTCGAAACAGTTATTGCCTCTTTATAAGGGAGACAAAATTTTCACGAAGTGTGGTTATTGCCCAAAATGATCGTAAGGAATACACGAGAATGAAATTTTTGCGGGCACACTGTCTCGCGTATTTTCGCCAAAATAAAGTTCTCGCGAATAAAAAGTGATTTGCAGTTCCTTAACATTAAGTTACAAAGTATCGTATACTTATGTAGTTTTACTAAAAGTAGACAATTCTGTTGAAATTAGACAAAACTATTGAAGGAATAGGAATTCGAAGGACTTTAACAGACCCCCCCCCCCTTTTTTTTCAGAAAACATAGATACTTCGTTCTTCAAAATCTTAAACTAATAAAGAATTCTGAAAGTTAGTATAGTCCATACTAATGTACCAAGTTTGGGGTTTTAACATAATTTTACTACGGAATGTTTCATCTACTTTATCAATGTATACAAGGCGGGTTTGAAGCTTTTATGAGATCAATCACAGTTTGATATCTTTTATCCTTTTTCACTTGGACTGTACTTAAAGTAGCAATTTGGAAATTTTCTTAAAGAAAAATAGAAAGACAGCCGGACAGACGTAATTTAAACCCTTATGATTAATAAAACCAAAATAGAAATCTAAATTGTGTCAGAAGAAATAACTCTGTACAATCGAATATATTACATTATATAAGAAATCAATAATGTACAGGACGAAAATAATGTCATTTTTCTTCAATTCAAGCTTATAAAAAGTTATTTCATCGCAAATATGAACAACAAAAGTTTATAAATGTTCTTTTTTTCTCTCATTGAAATGGTTGATTACAAATTTGGAACAAAAATGTCAAACTTGCAGCTCATATTGTTTTAAGCTTTGAGTCTTTGTCTCTTAAAATTTACCTTTCATTAGGCAATTGGTTCACACGTTTAAAATCATAATTTTTTTTTTATAAATGTTCTTTTTTTCTCTCATTGAAATGGTTGATTACAAATTTGCAACAAAAATGTCAAACTTGCAGCTCATATTGTTTTAAGCTTTGAGTCTTTATCTCTTAAAGAAAAAGGTACAGTTTCAATACAAAGTAAGCCCGATATTTTTCTAAAATATGAAAGTGATATTAGAAAACAAAATTCATTCTTTCTAAATCGTAAAAATTCCCTGCAGCAAGCATATACAACTTGTTTTTCTCATATGACTTCCTTAATGCTAATTGTGACGTCATTAACTTGTGCATTTTCCCGTATTTTCTTAAAAAGTTGCAGAAGACATCAATTTTCAGTGGAATTTTCTTTCAGAAAACATACTCTGCCACCGTCGCCCGGAAAGATTTTGAGATATGTGATTTTTCATTACAGTTTACATAATATATCCAAAAATTAAAGTGGGCGACGCTGGCAGGCACTATTTTCTAAAGGAAAATATGTACAGAAATGAGTCATTTTGAGGCTTTTCTAAATGAAACTTAGAAATACACCAAATTAATGACGTCATACTACCAGAAAGGACCTCATTCATGCCATATTCTTTCATGATTTATCATATTCATCTACTCAACTATTGTTAAAGCCAATATCATAACTTTTTAAGACCATTCAATTTTTAGGGCACATTAAAGCTCAATCTGTACCTTCTTCTTTACCTTTCATTAGGCAATTGGGTCACACGTTTAAAATCATAATTTATAATTTTTTTTTCAATTTTTGAAACTAAATTCCCTACCTAAAAAAACCTCCACAAAACCATACCTTTGGATCTGCAACAATAAACAGCAATAATAACCAACAGTAAAACAAGAGGTACAGCAACTGCTGGGATAATTATGTTCAGCTGGACCGAAGTTTCACTGCTAGCAGTATCCGTGGTTGTTCCTCCGCTGGGAATAAAATCATAATTATCTTTTACTTTTATAATATATGTTTTGTGGTCCCCTCAAGGCATGATGAGATTAGGCTTTTGTTGGGGGTGAAGGAAAAGTTAACAGAAGTACTACAAATGTAAAATTGCGACATATGTTTGACAACGCGACGTCATAATAGGGGTATTCTAGCATAATAATAACAGTAGTGTAGTACTTTGCATGAACTATGCCTAAATAGAAGTCAGTATTTGACACATAGTGCGCCTCCGGCTCGTGCACCATGTGTCATACCCTGACTATTATTGAAGCATACACTGTAGTGCATGCAAAGTACAACACTATTATATACTTTTTAAAATTTATCTAAAATGTAAGGTGACTCTCAACTTTGTAGGCAGGAAAATTGAGCTGTTGAACATTTTCTGACTTCGGACATGTTTTAATGTAAAAAGTGTCAAACTCAAAACATGTTTAACGTATGTTTGAAACAATCAGATGACAATCAGAAGCAGAATTTATGCAAAATGTTATTCGTGAAAAGAAGAAAACACTTGCAGTGGCCTTCAACTCGACTTTTAGATATATCGACCACGTATTGTCAATTAAGGTATTTCCATCCTCGTATCATGTCATAGGTTTTTGCAAAAACTGTTAATTATTCAAATTCATGCCAAGAAGAATGTAATATTTTTTATAAGAATGCTTTTCAACAGGTATAATGATAAATATTGTTAAGTAAAAGAATTTAAAAAAATATTTGTTTTCTTTTTTTAATAAATTATTCAATCTTTAAAAATGTTGACAAGGGCAATAACTCCTCCTCAGGTATCTTTATTCAGGAATTTTTTAAAATATACTTCTTATGTAAAATAGTTTCCCTAGTATTCACAATTCAAAAGTATCTTAGAAGTAGCAAGTACTTCGGAACTTTCAGCATCAGAATTATGCATTTAAACCAGTTTTCATATATATTTTTATTGTAATGTTTACAAAAATGACATTTTTTTTAATGTTGAAATACACTTGTGTTAATTTATGTCTCCTATCTTAAATAATATGGTGACCTATACATTTTTTCAATAATTAGTAAAATTAAACTATATTAAATGAAAATAAATGCAGTTTTTGTACTTTGAACCATTATAATCGAGAGGGTGGAAAAACCTTAACAACTGTAATTTCCATTCTTATGTCGATACGATATATCCTGGTGAGCTTGAGTTAAAAGATACCACAGAGTCTGACACATCAGTTTCATACTTGGATATTTTACTTAAAGAAGATGTTTCCACCTTTTTGTGATCCGTCGGATTTGATGTATATTTCTAAAAATGTATTCTTGAATAATCGATTTACCCCTGAGACTGGATTAGCATTGTGGGCTTTATTCAGTAAAGTTAAATAATATACTGAAAGATACCTTCTTTGTCTTATGAAATATATTTATATAATATTTATGGAAATTTTAGCTTGCAATTGTGAACATGTATTTTAAAACGTTATAAACAAATCTTTTAAGTTCAGAACCTTTTTTTTAAGATCACAGTAATTATTTCATTACTCGAAAAATTATGGGATATTTTTAAAGCAAGTCTTTGCTGCAATAGTTATCTCCAAAGACACCCCCTTTCCCATAATCATAACATATAATTATATTTAAAAGTAGTAAAGAAGCTCCAAGGACACTTTTCTTTTAAACTCACAATCTTGTTTATTTTAAATGTTGTCAACAATAAAGATAAACATGTTTTATGTACTTAATTCCGAATTATGAATAATTATTTGGATTAAGAGGCAATTCATTCATGAAGTAAAAATGAAATTGTGGAAATAATGTTGGAGAATAAGAGCCAAAACACCGTTACCAGAGAGGTATCAAATGCATTATAATATAGCATGTTTTACCCTAGTGCAGTGTCAGGAATTTCGCAGTTTCAACCACTTTTAATGATCGTAAAATTAATAATATATAGTCTTGATGAAATATATCCAACGTTTAATACAAAACGACGAAAAACCATCTCCGTTTCAAAATAATAAGCCTTACAAAGACTACTGTCACCTTGTAACAGTACACACTGATCGTATAATCTACATACATGTATACTAATATCTCATTCCTTTTTCACTTCTGATTCATTAAAGACAGAAGAAATAGTTTTCATACAGCCCCAGAACAGATAGACAGATGAAGAAGTGTGTTTCTATATTTACAACTCCTTAGAGGAGGTATAATTATACTGTCATATGAGAATTAGTTTAATAGACCGAAATCTAAAAATTTGATATGTATTTTTTTTCCAAAAAGTGCAGTGTACGTATATTAGACAACAAAGTTTTATTATGTAACGAAAAATAAATACTTACATTTTGAGAGTTTTGTTCAGGCAGCCAGGGTCTGTAAATATATTATGATTTTGACCCTATTTTAAATTAATGTAGATAAATTGAACTTAATCACAGTATAATAATTGTTAAAAAAGCACGATGAGGCATACAACAGTAATCTTTCCATCCACAGCTTATAAATTAAGATAACTAGGTTCATCAATTGTAAACTGTAATTTATGAAAATTAAACTAAAGTTAACCGTCCGTAAACTGAAGTTTCTGCATTTTACATCTACCTTTTTATATAATTTGTTAGCAAAAATGGACTGTAAACAATCTTAATTTTATTACTTAATAAACAGTATGTAGCATACATTTTATTCTGCACCTACTTAAATTCATATTATGTCTGATAGTGTGTACTTACATAAATAAACCATATTAGATCTGTAGTCAGTGTCTGGGCATGCTCCGTACTGAAGGTCACAGATTGTGTCATCAATGTAACCAGCGGCCATTTTATTGAAAATTGGACAGGAATCTAGATGTGAAAATGAATAAAATGGCCATAGTCAACAATGCTCATCTTTTTTTTTAAATTAAAGAGGTTTTTTGTACTTTCAAACAAATTACACAAATACAAACAAACGTATATGTAAATTTATTACACTTCTGTTAAAATGTTTCCTATATAAAGTTCAGAAGGTAAAATAACTATCTTTTATAGTTCACGCATAGCAAAGCTATACCCCGGGGTATAGTGTTTGCTATCCACCCTCGGAAAATTTTCATGCAATTGTTGCCTCCAATTTTGATTTCCAGCAATAAATCTATTGACTGATGATGTCATAATGACTTCAGTAGCACTTTGACGTCATCAGGATTTTAGATTAAATTCAAACCTCAGAAATTATATTATACATCAGTATAATAAAACGCTTATCCACTGGTTGTGAGTGGGATAGCTCTTTTATCAAACCCTTGACAGGAACTATTCCCCTCGGGCAAGCCCTCGGGGAATAGTTCCCTGTCGCGGGTTTGATAAAAGAGCTATCCCACTCACAACCAGTGGATAAGTGTATAATATGTACAATCTTAAGTATATGCTCATCTTAATAACGATGACCCTTCTGTTTAAAAACATATTTTCCCAAATCTTAATCAAAATGTAACAAATCAAATGCATTCAAACTTCCATGCAAATAGAAACCTTTTGGCCAGTGATTCATGAAATGAAGATTTTTTTAAATAAACAAAATGTTTTGTCATAAATTCATTATCTCCCTTGAAAGATGGATTGACACTTAATTTAAAAGAATTAAATCTGCTTCATCCAAGAATGACTCCATGTAAAGAAAGTTTAGCTATAATCATTCATGTCCAGTTCACATTATCAGTTCGATATTGTCGACATCGCATTGACTACAATGTTAACACGATATTGTTATAAGTCGATAAAATAATAAGACAATATACAAAGTTATAACACAACAAGTGTAGAGCTATTTACTACGTAATTTACGCTTCTGTATAGTCCATA
>NW_026934743.1:0-6213 GCF_032062105.1 Saccostrea cuccullata | reverse complement strand
CCTACCTCAGTCGGTAGAGCGCTCGTTCTGTGATAGGGCGGTCGAGAGTTACCAAAGTCGATATAAAAATGGATAGCTTTCTCATTACTTAGACTTATCCCATGAGAAGGAATTCTAGGGTCATAGTTGTCTGGGGTGTGGACAACATGGATTGGGTTTGTCTGGTCAATTGTTGTGTTGATACATGTGCTTTTACTTGGCATAGGTTTCTCCATTGGCTTGTCCTACATGCAAGGAACATCATTACATACTTCTGCACTTCGGCCTTGGTGTCCTTCACAGAGACTAGACAAGGAAAATATAAATGCCACGCAATGTTTACTAGCTCCATTATCCATGTAATAGAAATAGCATATATAGAAATGATATATAAATCAATCATGTCATGAATTAAAACGCCTTTCTTATATCATACAGGTAGAATATAACTTCGTTTGTGGCCCAACCAAGTGTGCCAGGTCTTCCAATTCCTCTAAGTCAGCCTTTGACTTCAAAATCCAACAAAAACTAAATGCAACAATGAATTGAACAGCAAGTTCCTACCATATCGGGTATTTAAAATGCTTCAGCACATTTTTTTTTCTTAAATATATCAAATATTTATTTCAAACTACTTGTTGTCTGTTTTAAACTATAGTCTTGTTTTTAGCATCAGAAAAGAAAACTGTGAACTACTTAGAGTTGAGCAACTGCAAGTACAAATGCATTTGAACACACAGTTGTTACAGGCAACTATTTCAAAGATCGATGGCCTTGGATGACTCCCAGTACCCGGTGAGATTAACACAGAATGAGACGTGTGTTTTTCTCTCGAAGCACAGGAAAATGTTGATAAGCTAATCATTAGAAAAAGTTGAGAAAGATAAGAAGAATGATGTATAATTAAATAATCACTAATCCCAATTTTCTACTCTTTGATTTCTATCTGACCTACACCTGGTAAAATTTATTATATTTAATTTTTGGTAAAACTAGACCAAGAGATTTAAGTTTAAATCCTTTTTTTGTCCCCCGCTTGAAAAGTGGGGGATATTAATTTGGGTTTGTCCGTCCGTCCGTCCGTCCGTCCGTCTGTCCGTCCGTCCGTCCGTCCGTCTTTCTGTCTGTAACGCTTTCGTTTCCACACGATATCTCGAGAACCCTTTGAGCTTTTGCAATGATATTTAGCATAGTAACTCCCTATGGACTAAAGAAGACCCCTATTGATTTTGAGGTCAAAAGGTCAAAGGTCAAGGTCATAAATAAGCAAATTCTGTCTGTTAAAACACTTTCGTTTCCACACGATATCTCTAGAACCATTTGAGCTATTGCAATGAAATTTTACATAACAACTCCCTGTGGCCTAATGAAGACCCCTATTGATTTTGAGGTCAAAAGGTCAAAGTTCAAGGTCGTAAATTTATACATTCTGTCTGTGTGTAACACTATCATTTCCGGGCGATATTTCAAGAAGATTTTGAGCTGATGCAATGTAATTTTATACCAAAACTCCCTAGGACGTCTCTCGCCCCTCTCAAAGTGCCCCGCCCCGTTTGTTTTATTAGTATTTATAGTATTATATGTCGCTATTTTTAGCGCAGGGGCATGAGGAGAGTTATTGCGTATAAAACAGGTTCTCGGCGAACTTTATGTTCTTATTACATCTATTAGAACTGTTTAATAAAGGCTAAATAAATCAAACACCATGGATTGTGTAAAATTTTGAGAATACCGAACATGAAAACATGAATATATACATGTATGTGACTTCAGTTCTGCATGTACGTCACACCGTGTAAAGCGACTCCGTGGTCTAGTGGTTATGTCTCTCACTTCAAATGTGAGCAGGCCCCTGGGATCGAATCTCGGTCCTACTGTTCTTTTTTTTTTTTTTTTTAAATACTTTTTTTTTTTACTAAATGATAGTATTCAGCATGTGAAATGAAAAATTTATGAGGTTATAAAATCATCATTACAGTGTGATAAATATTCCATATGAAAAAATCTTCTATACACATAATAAAGAATAAGCAATCAAATCTTTATATGCATATTGACATACATGTATTTTATTTCCTTCAGTATACATGTATACATTTAATAATTCTACAGATTCAGTCAGGGGAGCCGACTTTTTCCCTAGCGGGGACACAATTTTGAATTAGCTTGTTAAATTTAAAACTTAGTATTTTTTATCATAATCTGGACAGATTAATTTTTCTGCTCCAAATTGTGTCCACTTCACTGTGATATTTATGTTCCCCAACGAAATTGGGGAACATATTGTTTTCTACTTGGTTTCTTATTACGTCGCCCCGAACGAAGTCGGGGACGACATATTGATATTGTACGCATGTTTTTTTTTATCCAGGCTGTTTCTCGGAGATGGCTGGGACAATCTTCCTGAAACTTTCCTTAAAGGACGATCACTGGTTGTAGTTGTGCAGTGAGGTCGTTCAGTTCCAATATGTCTACCGTTGCCATGGAAACCTGTAGAAAGCGACAAATTTTGTCCGAGAGTGTTCTCTCTGGTCCCTTAAACGTTCGTCATGAAACTTTTCTTATTTTAATGATAAGTATCTGTAGTTCTGCAGCTCGTATTTAAAATTTTCATATAATCGATTATTGCCATGGAAACCAGGTGAGAGTTAAAATTCTTAAATTTCGATTTTCTCAATAACTACTCAGGCAATCGTTTTGAAACTTTCAATGTTTATTCCTTGCAATGTGTCAAAGTGATGTCTAATCAGTATAAAACACAAAAGTAATTAAAAAGAAAACTGCTCCAAAAAACTTAACCTTAACCTGGGACGCCGACGCCGACACCGACACCGACGCCGACGCCGAGGGTATCACATAAGCTCCCCCCAACTTCGTTGAGGTGAGCTAAAAATTGGACTGGTTCAGCTGTGAACAAATCTGGGACATCGTTGGAGAAGGGACTTAATTGAATATTTCTTCAACATTATAGTTTGCCATATATGCATTATTTACTCATAGTTGACAGTGCACATTTAATTTTGTTTTATAGAATAATCTGAGCATGCTTTGATATTGTTCGCAATTACCAGAGATTTTTTTTTTTCAAAGACTATTTTTTCTCACTCCTTTATTTTGTGTTTGTGTGAACTTAGTATTTTTTTCTCGCTTTCATTTGTATTATTAGAAAAACTTGTGAAAGATAAGAGAGAATGAAGTATAACTAAATAAAAACACTAATCTCCTATTTGACTTCTAACAGTCCTATTGGTGACCTCGAGTGACCTTTGACCTGGTAAAACTTATGATATTTAATTTTTGGTAAAACTAGAAATATGAAAAGATTTAAGTTAAATCTGTTTTTAAATTTAAAACTTTCATTTCTACATTATAATAAAGTGTTTAATCTCAGATATAATTTTTATTATAGATCATGGAGACAAGCTTTCTCCTTTGGAAAAAAAACCCTCAAGAATACATTCCTCAAACCGCCTGTTACAACCCTTGCTGAAGCAGCCGCGACTGGACTGCATTCAAGGTTATCGATCGGGCCAGTGGAGATACTTCATATACGCAATGATTTATTCAATTGAAATATCACACTCGAATTATTTGAAAATGAACAAATCATTTTTAAAAGGAAATTCGCAATATGTTAAATAAAAATTCCCTTAACGCCCTAGTTATCCTGCACTCTCATCCATTAGTTACAGAACTGTATCGCTATGGTTTTATATATTAGTCTTTGACCATAAGGCTACTAATCCCGAAATGCAAAAAGGTGCAATTTACGGCGCAAGATTTTTTGCGGATTTTTAGGGAGAATTTCTTTACTTTCCAGCATTGGTCAATCACTCCCTAACTCAAGATTTTAAACAAGCAAAGTCTTGTCTTACTTGCATGATTTTGTTCATATAAAAGAAACACCTGATTTTTTTTTAGATACACCAAACCAAAAACAAGATCAACAACATATGGGTTGAAGTCTTTTAGATATGAGTCTGCTAATCTTTGGAATTCTTTACGAGAATCTTTTAGAGAACAAATTTATGTATATAAATAGTTTATGAATGATGACCAGGACACATTGACTTAAGGTAATTCTACCCTCCTATGATGTCATAGGTTTTTGCAAAAACTGTAATTAGTTTAAATTTATACCTCTTAAATATCTCTTGGACAGTGGGTGAAATGATAAATATTGTTTAGTTAAAGAATTTAAAAAGTAAATTTTTTTCTATATTTAATCAATTATTCAATCTTAAAAAAAATGCTTACCAGGGCAATAACTTCTTCTAAAGTCTCTTCATTCCGGCATTTGCTTTTCTGTAAAATATTTTACCTGATATTCACAATTCAAAAGTATCTTTTAAGTAGGAAGTTTTTAGGAACGCTCAGCATCAGAATTATGCATTTTAACCAGTTTGTACATATTTTTTCTCAATATTGTTTACAAAAAATGTACAATTTTTTATGTTGACATACACTTCTATTTATGTTTCGCATCTTAAACTAGTGCTAATTGTAACGGGGACCGTTACAGATGTTCCCCAAACGCTCCCCATGTCCCTTATCGTGCCTTATTCCTCTAAGACCTTTTATAAGTATGCTAAGTATCCCAAGATTTCATTTAAGAATATAAAAGTTACAATGATATCAACTATCAACGATATATTGTTTAACGTTTTGCATGCGCGCACACGTACATGTACATGCATATGCAAGATGATTATGACATGTTGATTAAGCGATTAACATATCTTTCTATCCCGCGATTCAAAGAAAAAAATACATATATAAATTTACCATTTTTCAAGCATATGTCATATTTTTAATATAATATATCGATTCACATTTTATTTCTCTACTTATTTTTACCTCGGGCTCAAAGTTGGTTTTATTCCGACGACAAGGCAGGGTTAAAGTCGACTAAGGGTATCACGCCGATACCTAACCAATCAAAATGAACTTATTCAATAGTAGTTATTTTCTCCTTCACTCTGTTCATCCACAAATAAAACATTTCTTTTCTGAACCATAATTGAAAAGAGACTAAATTCAGAACAAACAAAACATTTATTAGTTATGAGTTGTATACTCAGCTTAATACAAAATATTTCACTGTTTTTTCCCTTTATATAATGTACAGTTTAAAGTTTTGTCAACAGACTTCCTCAGCAGACTCCAATGTTGAAATCTTATTTTATATTTAAGATTTAATGTACAATTCTAAATATATTCTTAATTTTACTTATAATTTACAATTCTGAAATAATTATCATCCTCTGAAAATATGAGTCGTAAATCAAGGACAGCGCTTATCATCTTCGTGAAAACTTAACATTCTACAACGATAAAAAGTATAATATCAAAATAACCGTTAAGAAAAATATTATTTGTTCGTGTTGATTTTCTTCATACATTGTACTTCTTAGCTGAGTATGAACTCGAATGAATAGAATACGTAAACAGCTGTTTAAATACCCAAGACATTTTACTCACATAATAAAGCGCGTATCTAATTCATACGCTTACAAGAAAACATATCGAACACTCTACACATTAAATAGTTCGCTTATGCTAACGAAAAGAAATTAAATTATTTTCTCCTTCACTATCTTATCCGCAAATAAAACATTTCTTTTCTGAACCATAATTGAAAAGAGACTAAATTCAGAACAAACAAAACATTTATTAGTTATGAGTTGTATACTCAGCTCGAAACACAAAGCGTTTAATATTAGATTCCTAAATTGAGATAAACAGACAATCTGGACTTAACATCATCTTGTACATAACCGTCTTTTGCATTTTCAGATTTCCATCTTCCATGAAGTTTAAATAATCTATATGACACCGAGTTATTAGCTGCAGAAGTTGCTCCTCCACTTCTCAACGAATGCAGCCCAAACTTTTCTTTTTCTAAACCAATTGTATCTAAAACAGACCTAAACAATTCTCTTACTCTGGAATAAGAAATTGGTTTATTACACGTACTCAGGCAATTTGAACCAAGCTTAGATTGTAATGCTCTAAAGTAGAAATTCTTCATTTTTTCTAATCTTAGCTACCTGTATGTACCTTTCAAGACAAACAACGGGACATGTATCGTTATTAGTTCTTGCTATATACAGCTTGTTTCCTTTCCTGAAAATATCCGTCTTGCTTTTTGGAATAAAAATTTCTACATGTGAAACACAAAATTCGAGATCAGAAAATCTTATATTAAAATCTCAAAAAACCTGCAAACGCCAA
>NW_026934742.1:0-6178 GCF_032062105.1 Saccostrea cuccullata | reverse complement strand
GAAGGTATGATCACCATGCACATCCATACACGTGCGTGAACGTACGCTGCAATCTGATTGGCTGAAACTTTAATTAGCTATAACTCCCTTGGTTTTCAACCAAACGGAGTGGGATTTAGAACATAGATAGAGGTAATGGACTTCTACAAGAAGGTATGTCACCATGCTCATGTATGCACGTGCGTGCATGTGAAACGGGTAAAACCAAAAATACACTTGAATGAGCGGTTTTTTTTATAATACTTTTAGATTAAATACTTTAATATTTAGTACATTAAAATATATAGATTGTGTAGTCTAGATGATATGGTCATTACGCACATGCATTCACATGCGCACGCGTGCAATGCTAAAATTTGAATGAACTTGGTACCCTTCTGGGTAAACGTTGTTAAAGTCTCAAATGCATAGAGTTTGTCTTTCTTATTTAATGAAGCTAACAGGGAATATGGCACGAAAAGGGAGATGGGGAGCGTTTGGGGAACATCTGTAACGGTCCCCGTTACAATTAGCACTAGTTTTTTGTGTTTTGGATTTTGTTTCATGTTCATATATTATAAAAGCATATAATTTAGAAATTATGATGTAGCTTTATTAACTGCAGTTATCAGTACTAGAGGACTATTATTTTTGTATTGTGCTAGAAATTGGGGGGGGGGGGTATATTTATGATCATGATTCTTGCCTATAGATATGAATAAATAATTTTTTATGGTTCAGCTGACAATATCTCATTGATTTTACAAATTTTAAGCTTAAATTCCTTGAATTTTTATTTTAAAAAGAAAATACATCTTGCTATATGAAATGTTCATCAAAGCTGTTTTTGGCGAAAAGCCAATTTTATGATTTTTCATTTTGTTATAGTCAACATTTGTTTTTATTTGCCCATGAATGTTTTTGAATATTTTCATTATTTGTGACAAGTACCTTCAGATGAAATAGGTGATACATTGTGAAAGTTCTGCTAATTTTTAATTTTTCTTTCCAAAATGTTGTAATTTTTCAGTTTTGACCAAATTTCGAAAAATTGATATTTTGCCATTGTTTGACAAAGTATTACAAAATTTTCAAATAATTATGAAACATATTAAAGACATCCATTGAAAGTGTTGATGTTGTAGTTTTATAAGATATTAACAGCAGAGTTCTAATCTTAAATATGGGTTCAGCACAGATGGTGTAAAAAGTGTGATTTTAGCAAAATTGCCATACACAAATTAGCCCTATATGTCAGAAATTTTGTATCCCGGTTACCATGGTAACGGAGGATGTCCAGAAAAAAATTATGCCATAAAGATAAGTTTTACCCTAGGAAGATACTATATGCCAAGTTTGAAGAAAATCTGAGACTATGCGTGCCAGACCCTTTCAGAATTACTTTGGTGATTACAGAGAATTGCTCTTAAGTACTTTTCTCTTCCTTTGCTTTAAGTACAAACCAGTAGAGCTTCAGTCTCGACAGAGACTTCTGGTTTTAGTTCAGGGTAAAAATGTCTTTTCCGGACTTCTTTTTATCAATGATAAAAACTCCCGTGATAACTGCAAGCGTTAAGGGTAAAAATGCTAAAACTCAAGTGGTACAGATTGACAGTCATATTAACAGACAGACGGAAGTACAGACAAACACATGCAGTGAAAACCCACGGTCCTCTCCGGTAGAGCTAAAATGAGCGCAACTTCTTGTGTGCAATAAATATACAGTTTTATTTTTCTGGGTAGCACTGTAGATCTCAGATCACCGATCCATTTTTTTTAGGTCACCTGAGTAACTCAGGTGACCTATTGCTTTCTGTTTTCATCCGTCGTCGTCCGTCGTTCGTCGTGTGTTAACATTTGAACATTTTCAGCTTCTTCTCTGAAACCACTACACCAATTTCAACCAAATTTGGTCTACAGCATCTATGGGTGAGAGGAACATAAATTGTGAATTTCATGGTCCTTGCCCCTCTGAGGCCTGGGGGTGGGGCCAAAAACCACTAAAATTATTGCAATCTTTAAAAATCTTCTCCTTTACTCCTGGACATCAAGCAGGCAAACTGTTGGCATGAATGTATTGAGAATTGAGTCCTCTACCAAAATTGTGAAATTCATGGCCCCAGGGTCAGGTTTTCTAGTGCTAGGGCGGGGCTATATAGATTATATAGTGAAAATGCATTAATTCTTTGAAAATCTTCTTCTCTGCTTCTGGGTATTAAATTAACTAACTAAGCACATAGTTATGATGAGCAAGAGTACTTCTTCCAAATTGTGAATTTTATGGCGCCAGGATCAGGGGTTCTAGTGCTAGGGAGGGGCTATATAGATTATACAGTGAAAATGCATTATTTCTTTGAAAACCTTCTTATCTGCTCCTGGGTATTAAATAAA
The DNA here is from genome assembly GCF_032062105.1 of Saccostrea cuccullata. Lineage (NCBI taxonomy): Eukaryota > Metazoa > Mollusca > Bivalvia > Ostreida > Ostreidae > Saccostrea > Saccostrea cuccullata. The sequence goes on along the minus strand of NW_026934742.1, from coordinate 3,808 downwards.
CTGACTTAGTACATAGTTATGATGAGCAAGAGTGCCTCTTCCAAAACTGTGAGTTTAATGGCCCCAAGGTCAGGGGTTCTGGTGTTTGGGCGGGGCTCTATTGATTATATAGTGAAAATGCATTTATTCTTTGAAAATCTTCTTCTCTGCTTCTGGGTATTAAATTAACTAAGCACATAGTTATGATGCGCAAGAGTACCTCTCCCAAAATTGTGAGTTTTATGGCCCCAGGGTCAGGTTTTCTAGTGCTAGGGAGGGGCTATATAGATTATATAGTGAAAATGCATTATTTCTTTGAAAATCTTCTCTGCACCTGGGTATTAAATAAACTAACTGTTAAGTACATAGTTATGATGAGCAAGAGTGCCTCTTCCAAAACTGTGAGTTTTATGGCCCCAGGACCAGGGGTTCTGGTGTTAGGGCGGGGCTCTATTGAATATATAGTGAAAATGCATTTATTCTTTGAAAATCTTCTCCGCTTCTGGGTATTATATTAACTAACTAAGCACATAGTTATGATGAGCAAGAGTGCTTCTTCCAAAATTGTGAGTTTTATGGCCCTAGGATCAGGGGTTCCAGTGCTGGGGAGAGGCTATATAGATTATATAGTGAAAATATATTAATTATTTGAAAATCTTTTCCTTTGCCCTTTGGTTTCATGCCAATGATCCAAGTATATATTTATGATGAAGAAAGGTGCATCTAGCAAAATGGTTATTTTTTATGCCCCCATCCCTTGGTCGGGGGGGGGGGGGGGGTACATAGTCTGAAAATAAATTAATGCTTTGAAATCTGCTCTTTGGTATTAATCAACCATTTTATGATAAAATTTGCAAAATTTTGAAATATGTGGCCCCAGGGTCAGTGGTTCCTTGAGGGTGAGGTGCACAACTGGGTATAAAGTGGAAGTGCATTTTCTTTGTTACTCTGATCTACCTCTGGGTATTAATTAATAGAGTAAGCATGCTGAGTTTATAATTATGGTAAGCAATGGTGCCTCTTTTAAAATTATGAATTGTAAATTTCATGGCCTCTTGTTTAAAACACGAACCAAAGTTACTTGTTTGAAAGTTGTTACACGATATTCAGGTGACCTATAAGGCCCGTGGTTCTCTTGTTTAAACCAGCGAGCTACAGATCTACAGCTAAGTTCAGTGGTTCTGGAGATAAAACTAAAAATGTTCAGAAGTTGACGGCCAACGAACGACGTCTTACGAAACCAGATAAGAACTAGTGCTAATTGTAACGGGGACCGTTACAGATGTTCCCCAAACGCTCCGCAAATCCCTTTTTGTGCCTAATTCCTGTAAGACATTTTGAACAAGAGGCCCATGGGCCACATCGCTCACCTGAGAAGCTTTGACCATTCTGTTCTTTACCAGATTTCCCCCTTGTTATACATAATGCATCCCCACCCTACCCCACTGATCATAATTTAGACATTTTGAAATCTACAATACCCCATGATCCTTCCATGGGCACATATGTTTCAGCTTTTTGGCCCAGTGGTTCCTGAGAAGAAGATTTTCAAAGATTATTCCTATATATTTCTATGTAAAACTTTGATTCCCTATAATAGCCCCGCGCTTCCCCCGGGGGTCATGATTCCTACAATTTAGAATTTACACTACCCCAGAATGCTTCCACATAAGCTTCACTTTTTCTGGCCCAGTGGTTCTTGAGAAGAAGATTTTCAAAGATTTTTCCTATATATTTCTATATAAAACTTTGATTCCCCATTGTGGCCCCGCCCTTCCCCCGGGGGTCATTATTTGAACAATTTAGAATCTACATTATACCAGGATGCTTCCACATAAGTTTCAGCTTTTCTGGCCCAGTGGTTCTTGAGAAGAAGATTTTCAAAGATTTTTCCTATATATTTCTATGTAAAACTTTGATACCCCATTGTGGCCCCGCCCTTCCCCGGGGGTCATGATGTGAACAATTTAGAATCTACACTACACCAGGATGCTTCCACATTAGTTTCAGCTTTTCTGGCCCAGTGGTTCCTGAGAAGAAGATTTTCAAAGAGATTTCCTATATATTTCTATATAAAACTCTGAATCCCCATTGTGGCCCCGCCCTTCCCCCGGGGGTCATGATTTAAACAATTTAGAATCTACATTATACCAGGATGCTTCCACATAAGTTTCAGCTTTTCTGGCCCAGTGGTTCTTGAGAAAAAGATTTTCAAAATTTTTCCTATATATTTCTATGTAAAAATTTGATACCCCATTGTGGCCCCGCCCTTCCCCCGGCGGTCATGATTTGAACAATTTAGAATCTACACTACACCAGGATGCTTCCACATAAGTTTCAGCTTTTCTGGCCCAGTGTTTCTTCAGAAGAAGATTTTCAAAGATTTTTCCTATATATTTCTATGTAAAACTTTGATTCCCCATTGTAGCCCCACCCTTCCCCCGGGGGTCATTATTTTAACAATTTAGAATTTACATTATACCAGGATGCTTCCACATAAGTTTCAGCTTTTCTGGCCCAGTGGTTCTTGAGAAGAAGATTTTCAAAGATTTTTCCTATATATTTCTATGTAAAACTTTCATTCCCCATTGTGGCCCCGCCCTTCCCCCGGGGGTCATGATTTGAACAATTTAGAATCTACACTACCCCAGGATGCTTCCATATAAGTTTCAGCTTTACTGGCCCAGTGGTTCTTGAGAAGAAGATTTTTTAATGACCCAACCCTATTTTTGTCTTTTCTTGATTATCTCCCCTTGCGAGGGGATATGTCCCTTCATTTTAACAATTTAAATTCCCCTTTACCCAAGAATGCTTTGTACCAAGTTTGGTCAAAATTAGCCCAGTGGTTCTTGAGAAGAAGTCGAAAATGTGAAAAGTTTACAGACGGACAGACAGACAGACGGACGGACGGACGACGGACAAAATGTGATCAGAAAAGCTCACTTGAGCCTTCAGCTCAGGTGAGCTAAAAATATTATCATTATCGAAGGATATCATCAAAGAATTTTAAAAGCTACAATGACATCATGAAATGAATGTTATAATCACCCATTTACTTTAGATGAACTTCAAAAATCTTTAGATAAATCTCATGACACAGCAGTAGGACCGGATCAAATCCATTATCAAATAATTAAACACCTTCCTTTAAAAAGTAAAGAATGTCTTCTGCAAATTTTGAATACGATTTGGGAGCATAAAATATTTCTTCAATGAATGAAGCATAGGCCCAGCCTAATAAAACATCAATACTAATGAAAACGATGTTTTTATTGCATGGAAAAAATAATAAATTTCTTCAAGTATTTCTCTATTGGGAAATAGATACATTATTTAACCATTTCTTCTAGGCGTCTCAATATGAGTGAAAAAATCTCGAAAGGGGCGTTAAACAATACACAATCAATCATTCCATTGCTTCTACAATGACTATAGGTGTCTGGCCGTAAGAATTCTTTGTGTGAAGGAAAAAAAACCACCAACATTATTCTCCATCAAATTGATTGTATGTTGTTTAACATCCTCTAGAGACGAGAAATTTTCACTCATATGGAGACGCCAACACTTGTCGTTGGAGAGCTGCAAATTTTGTCCTATGCTCGGCACTCAAGTCTAGGTTTGTAATGAAATCGGATATTATTCGTACATGTATCTCTGTAATACTCTTTGAACCGGCTAGATAATGTTCCGAACATTTTTCATACCAATATACAAAGATATAAACGTTAGCCTCCTACGAGGGAGAAATTATATATATTTTTTGATATGTTCATAAATATACAAATAAACAAATGAATGAATTAAGAGTTATTAAAAGACAAGCAGATGC